>NW_005841902.1:1717068-1739068 GCF_000455745.1 Alligator sinensis
TTCCTGCCTATGCAGGGGGTCGGACTCGATGATCTATTGAGGTCCCTTCCGACCCTAACATCTATGAATCTATGAATCTATGAATCATTTGATGTCACTTGGCCCAGAAAAAAAGGAGGGGAAAAGTGGTAGGAAGGAACCCTATGTTCTTTAGATTTTAATTGTAGTACTCTGTGTTTTGCATATGTTCCAATATCAAAGCAGGACACCTTAGATAAAATGACACAGAAAAATCCAAATACACCATGGCACTTACTGAGCATTTTCTGTTGTTTCTGAAACTGTATGAGAAATTTTTATCCCAGATCCACATGTAGCATGCTATATCCACTTACCCTCGAAGGGTTAAGCTAACCAGGCTGGGTGTGGAGGGGAGGGGGAAAGCTAGGTGTTCAGCAGTTAAAGCAGATACTATATTTCTGCTCAAGCTCTAAAGAGTCAAGACAATACTCATTCTACAGCTTGCGCATCCATGCTGCATGTGAAATAGGATTGCAAATTGCAAATAAGTGCCAAAAATAGAATTATGTGGGTGGCTAAGTGTTATATGAACACATAGCCCACATCCAGATGAACGCGGATGTTTGTTTGCCCGGGACACATCTTGTGCTGCTGCTACTTGTCCCTGGGGAATGTCTGTGCCATGTGCCATCTGGCATGTGGCAGGTTACCCTTGGTGGGGTAGGGGTGGCTGGGACCGGCAGTCTTTACCTGGGCCCCTGGGGGCTGGTGAAGCTGTAGCTGCGGTGCTTCTGCAGCTAAGAGCATGGCTGGCAGCTGGAGTGTGGCTCTGGCCGGCCCGGCTCCGGTTTTGCATGCCACAAGTGCCGCCTCACGTTTTTTGGGGGGTTTTTTGGTGGGGGGGGGAGTTGATCCTAGGAGATCAGGGGGAAAAAAACACTCCAAAAAAAAAAGCAGGGTGGTGCACATAGTAGTTGCACAAGCCACCCAAAACCAGAGGCTGGCCAGCCAGAGCCACACTCCAGCTGCCACCCAGGCTCCCTGCTGTTGGGGCACCGCAGCTACAGCTCCCCAAGGCCCCCAGGACCCCAGGTAAGGCTGATAGGGTCAGCATTTGCTGGCCCCAGCCTCCCCTACCCCACCCAGGGTGATCTGCTACACACCAGACTGCAAGTGGCATGGGTGTTCCCAGGGAAAATGTAGCAGCGACACAAAATGTGTCACTCCTCCTTGTCCCCAGGGAAACAAACATCCGCGCTTGTCTGGACGCGGCCAAAGTGGACTAAAATTCTCCCCTAAATGTTTGTTTTACTAAGAAAATATATGGGACTTTCTCTTTGAAAGTTGACTGGGAACTATTAGCACCTAAATATCAGGATTTTATATAAAATAGGTTTAACTCTATGTAATGGTTTCTGAAGAGTTCTGAGCAGACAGAACTCCAGCCTGTACTCCATCAAAGAATTAAGATAAGGTTCAAGGAAAAGTGGTATGTTGTAGGGTTATACAGAATCCTGTTGTAGAAATCTATACTTCATGTCATTCATAAAAGTGACAACAGCATTTATCTTAGATTTTGTCCAAATGACGGGTGATTCTTATAGGTTTAAAACTTATCTGATTCTATATTAAAGTAAATGCGTAACCAACCTAAATTCAGCATATTAATTCAAGGTCTAATGAATACTACGATATGTGCTTTTAAGGAACCTGACACTGATGTGTCTTTTGTCTATTTCTTTCTAAATTCATCTCTCACGTGTCACAAACATATTCCAGACACTTGCTGGAATCTCCTATAATTCTCTACTTGCACATGAAAGTGGCAAGGTTGGAAGAAAAGTGCATTAATCAAGACTATGGCTATTATGATTACTGTTTCTGAGAAAATAATCTAGAAACTGAAACATATGGAAAGCTAATTTGAATGCTTTTGTTTACAAAAGGAAAATGTCATAGTTCATTCCCTATAAAATCAGTTATTAATCATTGTTAGCTCCTCAGCTGTCACTTATTGAGATTTCAGCCTTCTTCACTCTTCTGAAAAATTCATATTTTGCCAAGATTGTCATTTTATGTATTCCTCAATGTGGGGAACTTGTTTTCAACCAGACAGGGCATTTTACTGTCAAACTGCTTGAGCAAGTTTATAACCAATAGTCCCATCCCACTAAAAGCCCTTTGAAATCTAACAAGGGAAAAGGATTGTATAAATACAATCAAGAGTTGCTCTCATTTGCCTTGGGCAGGCAAGGTTCTTTGAGTAGATGTGATATCTTTTATTAGACCAACTGAGTAATTGGAAAAAAGTTCTTGGCAAGCTTTTGGGCACAGTCGCCCTTCTTCAGGCATAGGGAGTCTCTGCTGTTCTGAGACTCCAAGAAATTTCCCCCTTAAGGGTTTTGTTTGTCTGTTTGTAGAAAGGGTTCAAGGGATTGGTTTTGTTACTATAGGACAAATTTTGAAAATATGGTCAAGTTTGGGTTCCATCTGACCATTTTGCACATTGCTGAGATGTGGCCACTGAGAGCTCTCTGCCGGTGAGGAAAAAAAAAGATACACAACTGGCTGTGATTTCATAATTGTGGATGGCAGCTTATGGTGTCCCCTGGGCTTCTGTTACTATTTCATGCAGATTGATATTAAAAGAGTGAGGAGATGGCATTTTGCTTTATGAGACCCTGCAAAGTAGGGATTTCATTGGTAAGGAGAGTGCCTCTCTCCATAACTACCTAGGATCTCATTGGTGGGAGTGAATGGATGCCCCATTTACTCCCATAATATCAATTACTTCCATCAACATCATACAATCAGTAATGTTAAAGGCTGAAGAGAAATCAGTTTGAGTACAAAGGGGTTTTCCCAGTCAAAGGCTGCCTACCAGCTCCAGAAAGACTATGTCTGTGTTGCCTCTTGCTCTGAAACCAAATCCAGAAAGCCTGTCATATAACAAATGGCCAAAGTTTATGTTATGAAACCAAAGAAAAACAAGGGTCTTGTTCTCATAAATGTCCTAAATTCAGAAGATCTCTTCCATGATTTGACAAAAGCTGGGAGTTGGAAGAGGTTCAGGCAACTGATTTAATTGCTTGACTTAAATCCATAGCCAGTTAAATAGATTGCAAGTTTTGCATTTGAAACTTTTGTCTAAATAGCAGTCTTTATAACCAATATTAAGGGCTAATCGTTTCCATATTAATTTTGTAAGTGAAGGAACTACGTTAATCATCTCAAAGTAATATAGCCCAGCCCAGATGTAAACCTACATCAGAATTGCGGGCAAAGTTCAGTAAAACTGTTTACTATAATTAGGGTTGAATAAGGTCAGCCTGGATTTAGCTCTTTTTTTCTGGAGGTTCATAGCTACATATAATAGAGCTGTCGGAAAGGGAAAAAAAGTAATTTCATTTTAAATGCAAGATTGTCTTGGGGCAGATCAAGGGATATGCTGTATGGAACCCAGCGTTCAAATGCTTGGCATCTATTGTGGCACAGCCTAAAGGAAATATGTCTAACTGAACAAGTGAAATGATTCAGAGATAATTGCAATCATCAACACTTCCTCGATGACCACAAATCTGACATCACCTATGCATACAGGCCAAGAATCTCCCCAAAAAATACATCAACATTTTATGGTTTGGCTCCTGACAGCATATTCTTTATAAAAATGAAAACTTTAGTTTCAGATCAACATTGTACAACTCCTACTGCCTTATTCTGATTCCTAAGGTTTTGCTTATTGCTATACAGCAGCTGAAACCAGTCAAAACCCAAGCAATAAGCAAGACTTTACTCTACGGGGAAAGTAATATTTAGTGTCAGTAAAAGTCCACAGAAGTCCCTGAGGCTGGCAGGAAGAACCACCACAGGCAAAAGATTGTTTTTAAAGGTCACAGTCTGCATGCAGAGCCAAAGGACAGAATTTCTCATAGTTATTTTTTGCCCTTTTATAAATAGATTTGGCTTCTGCATGGATCTGGTTAGGTGTTGTGTTTTCTTCTTTATTTTTTTTTACTTTGCTTGTATTGGATTTTCTGAGTTATACAAAATATTACTCATGCATACTCAAACCCTCAGAAAAGAAAATCATGATATCTTCAGGCAAAAAACTTGACACACAATACCAAAAACAGATTTTTTTTCTTCATAATGTACACATAAAACACAAAACAGAAACCCCAAATGGAACTTATTCAGAACTCCCAGCAAACTCCTTAGTCAAGCAGATCTCTCAAAGTCAGTGGGACTCTTTTAACATGGTTTACTTTGGGGTAAACAGTGCTTCATTGCATAGCTGTTGGTGGGTGAGTAGTGCAGAAGAATATCATCCCAGCGAGACTCCCAGCTTCCAGACTCCTTAGACCCCCTAGTTAATAGGAAACACCTAAGGAACTTAAGATCCTAATACCAGGCTTCAAGAAGGGACCTCCTTCCCTTTAAGATTCCACTACGTGGCAAGGTACCTAAAAGTACTTCTGTGGATCCAGACATGAGATCTCTCTTATAGTTAAGGCTGACTTTCACAAAATGAAAGAGAAAAAGAAAATGATGATGGACTTCCCGTTTACTCAATAGCCATAATGCTCATCTGGGGTGTGTGAGACCCAGGTTTAATCTCTTCTCTGATATGACATCTTCACTGAACCCATATCTCCTACCTGTGAGGATTATGCCCTAACCAGCAGGCTGTCTCAGTCCCTCTCCCATTGTTCCAGATTAATGCATATTTATTTATTTAATACAAAGTAGATCCACTTTAACACAAAACACTCAAAGCGTTCAACCCTAGAATACTTTATGGCGGTTAGGGTGCAGATAGGAGTTTGACCATATGGGTTTAATGCCTCCTAGACTGAGTAGATCTTTGAAAGTGTGTATCACATATCCCAGCTGAGTGCTCTAGCTCTAATTATTCAATTACTGGGTGTAAAGATAGACAGTGCCACTATGTCTGTGCTTTGCATGAAGCAAATCTATTGCTGCTCCTACAGCCTACAGGATCAGGCTCCAAATGCAAGACAAATGATAGTTTTGACACCCTAACTGGGTTCAGCCAATTGATAGGTATTTAGCTGCTCAACAGTGTCAAGATTTAAACAGTGGTGGGTATGTACAGCCTTTAGATGCTTTGAGAACTTTATTGGTTGAAACTGAGGGCATTGTTCCCTTGGCTGTCTAATGAATGTAGGAACCTCCAGAGTCAGGTAGTATCTGAGCTAAGTTTTAAAAATCTAAATATTTTGGACTTGAGTCGAAATGGCAATTAGGCAACAAAATTCTTTTGTGAATCCAACTCATGGTTCTTTGCCTGGTCCTTAACTAAGTATAGTTCCGTTCTACCAGCTGACAAGATGTTTCTAAGCACCTAGTAGCTGTGACCAACATTTCTGCACCAAATGGAACTGTAACATCATGCAGTAGGCAATCTAAAAATTCTCTTACCTTCTCTAAAGATAAGAATGATATGCCAAAATGCATAGCCTGTCTCTTCCGTTAGAGCAGTGAGCCAACCAGAGATATCCTCTAGAGAAGTATGCCTAGAGGAGGGGCGGGGGGAAGCATAGAGTGATCATTTCAGATTAGTTTGAAGGAGCATGAAAGAAAAGAAAATTTAATCTAAACTAGAGACACAAATTATAAAATAGAGAAAGTAGTCTAAGGGTTCATAAAATATAATCTCCTGCTTCAAGACAGCAGAAAAATCAGTTTTTCCTTTAAAAGCTTTCAGAACTTGAAGTGGCAAAAAAAAATATTCCAATTAACATAAATCCTGAAAAAACAGAAAGTTTAATATCTTTATTTTCTGCAATACTACTTTCACCAGTTTGCAGACTAAGGAATAAGAACTTATCTAAAAATATGGAATTCTTGACTAGGCACAAGAGTATAAAAGAGACTTTGCATTTCAGTGGATTCCCTATAGATGTAATCATGCAAGTGCTTACAAAGATAAATGTTAGTTGTAGCCTTGTTGGTTTCCCTATGCCTGAAGAAGGGTGTTTGTGTCCAAAAGCTTACAAAGAACAATTTTTCCATCTATTTATTTGGTTTAATAAAAGATATATTTACCCAAAGAACCTTGTCTACAAAGGCAAATAACATTTTTCACGAGCAGTACCATTTATGTAGTGTCTGATGCTACCACCTGTTGATATAGGATTTAGCTACCTATAAAAAGGGTTTCTGCCCAAACTAATGTTTAGAACTATATTCAAATCACTGTACTGGGCCCTTAACACAACTATATTAAACCACAGAGCTGTCTGATCCATAGACCCAAAATCTCTTCTTTTCCTGCCTGTTTTTCAGACTATTCTGCAGTCTCTCTCAACTTTTCTTTGCAACTTTTTAAGAACCTGAAGACGTGAGGTATTGTGTTTTATTTAAGTCATGTTAATACCATAAGAAGGATGTGGCAAAGAGATGCATCTTCTAGCTTTTCCTGAAGGTAGACAACTTTGTGATGTTTCTCAGCTCTTATGAAAGACAGGTGGTCTACTTCATGGCCTAATGCTAAAAAGTCTATCTACAGCTCCTGTTATTTTATCTTTACTGGTGAGACTTTCTGAGAATCATAAAAGTCTTAAGAAAATGTGGTTGCAAGGACATAGTTATCTCTAAAAAAGCACAGACCAAGCCACTGAGTTCATTGAGAGCCAAGACCAGGTATTTAAAACTTGATCCAAAATTCAATGGATGCTGAGTTCAGTACACACCACTGTGCTGTGTCATCAATTCATATCAATCTGTGCTTGCCAGCAAGCAGGCTACCTTTCTTTGCTACCTCCATTCAGTGGTTTTCCATACCACTTGCCAAGTACAATATGTTATAACGATCCAAGTACTTCCACATCTGTTAGTGCAGGTAGATAATTGTGGGCCCTAATCACCATAGCATTTGAAAACTGAAAAAATGATCCCTCTTTCTGTCTTCCAGGACTTCAGGAACAAATGCTCATAATCTCATGATTCATCATCCTCTACTGGTTATATATACAGTGCATGCCTATTTTGGCTCTTCCATTAAATTTGTAACAAGGTATGCCACCATATCACTTGCTTCCCATTGTCATTGCCAATGGCTTTGTGAATGTCTTTGGAGGCATGTATGTGTGTGTACAACTTCTGTGTGTGCTGGGATGTGGGGAACCACACACATTTTCCATTGCCTATGTGGAGGTTGCAAGGCTCATAGTATGCCCACTCACAATGCTATTTTTTCCATGAGGACTGAATATGTATTAATCTACTATACTTCTGCAGACATGTAGTTCCTGTCAGATGTTTTTACTATAGTAACTATAGAAAAAGCTGTTACTGTGTTCATAAATTTAAAACTAAGGAGAACAGTGGTTTAGTCTTACTTAATAATTCAGTGATTTCAGCCTTCCATTCTTAGTCTGTAACATCCAACTTCTGCTACTAGATTCTGTGTGGGCCGGGAGCGATCCGGGCCCTTTTGCGCACGCGGGCTGTGGCCAGCAGCCCGGGCACGCGGGGTCGGAGAGAACGGGCGGCACGCTAGAATTAGTCACGGACGCGTAATGGTTGATTTAAAGGTTATTTACTTACACCGAAGATGGTCGCGGTGTAGGCTGGACAGTTTTCCAGGCACAGCTCCGATTAAATCCTTGTTTGAGGACTACAACAAGCTCGCTCTCTCCCACAGAGTTGTTGAAGCTCTGTGGGTCCGTTTATTCACTCACAATTCACTCACACGAAGTTTGCTAGGCTCCGTGGGTCCTTTTGCGCGCAGGGAGAGGGATACGTCGAGGATTGCGAACGGCGACAGGGAGAGGCTAGAGGCTGATCAGACCTCTGTTGCCTGCTTTAAATGCGCTGGGTTCAATAGGCTCCGCAGCGCTTAGAGATCGTCACACAGCGTGAAGTCTCCTCCTCCTGGTGTTCGTGGAGTCCTCCCTTGCGGGGGGTTCTCCTCGGAGTTCTCCAAGTTCTTCAAGTTCTCCAACTTGGGCGGAAACCACCCAAGCCTTTTATACGGCTAGCAAGCCAATCACTAGCCGCCACGTGTGAATAATTTAACGCAAGCCAATAATGGGGCTCGAATTATCATACAAATGGCGGGAACTCTTTGCACCGTGCATCTCTGTGCTGCAAAGAAGAAATGCACACTGCAAAGAAAGCTACAATTTGGTGGGAAAATAATTCAGTGGTGCCAAAGCACACACAAAAACAAAAATCACAACTTTGGGTTGTGACAGATTCATGTTGTCAATTATATATCTTTCCTAAACTGTTCAACCTGTTTTTATGAGGGTGTGGCAAAAAAGCATAAAATGGTACTTTACCATATGAAAGAAAAGCCAAACTCTTTCTGCTTTTTTTATTCTATTCCCTTTTTCTCACTCTGACCCAACTCCTCTAGTCTTTCATTAGATTATGCTGCAAAACCTCCCCATAATAATAAATACGCCACATCTGCAGTCAGTTCCTGCAGTGTCCATTTTCATGGCGATAGGAAACAGGACAACCAATGAAGCGCTGATCTTTTATAGTCCTGCTGTTAAAAGAACAGAATGTCTTCACATCTCCATTGTGTGCCAAACATGAAGCAGTAATAAGGCTCACTACTGAAAGCAGTGCTTAATTAAAACAATATTTTGTACCATTATTCTATTTAATATTAAGAAACATTATGGTAAACTTTTAGAGCATTTGAAACAGCTTTGAATAAAAATAAATCCTTAGGGACTCTCTGCAGTCCTCCTCATTAAACCTAAAGGGTTTGACTGATTTTACAAATCAAATGGGATCAAATGGGTATAAATTGTCCAACGAATAAGTTTAGTTTGGAAATTAGAAGAAGGTTCCTGATCATTAAAGTAATCAGGTTCTGGAACACCTTTCTATGCAGAGCACTGGGAGCAAACATACTAACAGTTTTTAAGATAGGGCTTGATACGTTTATGAAAGGAATCTTATAGTGTGGTGCTTTCACAGCAGGGGACTGGAGTCAATAATCCAGGAGATCCTTTTCAAAACAAAAAGAAATTCTCTGATAAAGAAAAGGTCAAACAATGTATCTAAGAATGGGAATGCTCTTGCAACTGAACTGTGGATGCTCTTCTAGACATGATAAATATGTCACTTCCTGAACACAGGGCTTTTATGCACTACACTGTACTATAACAAGCCTCCTCTAGTCAAGGCTTGCACAATTCATTTGAGTCAACAAGAGTGCATTTAGCCAGTGCTGAATATAGGATAATGGATCCTAACAAGATAATTGGGCTGGGGAGAGGAAGGGTAGGAAATTCATGTGGCCAAAATACCAGTATCTTGCACAGAAAAACTGAGTTTTCATGAAGTGGTATGGTGGCTGGAGAAAAGAAAGATATAGCTGGTGCCCTTTGTTATTGTCTTTAATAGCACCAATAAATGAACACTTTCTAACATATTTAGCAAAAGTTTTACATCTACCTTAAAAAGCAAATCTTCCTTCCTTTTTTTCCTCTAAAAATAAATCAGTCCAACCAAAACCAAAAACATGCACAATGAGTGTGGTCAATAATTGAAAAATTCCACTCTTTGATCAATACCTAAGTTTCCTATGAGTTACAGTCTTCTCTTGTTACTGAAGCAACAGAATGTGCATCTGTCTCATTATTTTAGGAATTCCTGGTTACACTGTATGTTAGAAACACACCTGATGGCAGATCCAACAGGAGATAGGGAGGAAACCTAAAGAAAGCATGCTAGCTCATTGTTTGAGAATATCCAGAATGTTACTAACAGTGCATGAAAACCACAAAAAGCAGCAAATGCTTGTTCAGAAGACCAGATCCACCACAGTAGCTCAAAAGGCCACTACAAATGCAACTGTTTAGAAATAAAGAAATGGCTGTGTGAGCAGAAAGCAACTCCATTAACAATTAAGTTGATGGCCCTTATTTTGGTTTATATTATTTGTTTTCATTTAATGAAAAAGGGACAGACTGAGAGAATTCAAGTGCAACAACAGGAATAAGTAGAAATTAACTTGTCACACAATAGTGATATTTAGTTCTGATATCTATTCAGGCTATGTAATCAAGGCTGGGAGATAAAGAAGAACAAAAAAAAGCCAACTTTATTTTCTTGCTTCAGTACTCCTGTGTGTAAAGTGCCTTTGTGGTCTTCATTTATTACTTTGCACTGTCCAGGATGCAGGCATCAGGGAAAATAGAGGATAGAGAGTTGAAAACCACATTTGGTTCTTGCGCAGCTGGTAGGAAAATAGTCCCTGGTCTCCAGAAGTCAAAAACTTAATTTCCTCCTTCATTTCTTCTCTAATGGACACAGGAAGTGGGACATTCTATAGTAAATCTTTTGTTCTAAAGGATAGACCAGGAAGTTTAGCAGATGCTATTTCCCCCCTTCATCGCCATCCTTCTAGTCAGACACTTAACTGGATCCAGCATTAGGCTAGATAAATGGGAGAAAACTATAAGGCAGGGCTCCACCCTATAAAGCAATATTTGATAGAAAAATTCAGGAAATAAGGGATATCTGTATCTATATACTTCCCGTTATCTTTTACCACTGCAATCAGCCAGGAGATGAGTCTACCAGGTAGAGAGCATAAAATGAGCAGTGAGCATACTTGAAGGTGTGGTGCTTGGTATCTCGCATATCAGTCCTTTGCAAGCATCTAGAACAAACCTCTTGAGCATATTTAACAATGCTTCCTGTTCTTTCAGTGACAGGGCATATGCCCCTATACCCCTTCTTTAGCTGTGGCAAGCTGTTTCGGCCATTATAAGAGACTTGTTCAAAATGTGTTTTTTTAAGACTAGGTTAGACAAGCACTTGTCCAGGACAGGTTTGAATAGGAATGACCCTGCCTTGAGCAGGGGCTGAGCTAGATGACCTCCTAAGGTCCCTTTCAACCCTACATTTCTATGATTCTATGAAATTTTATTGATAGAAGTAGGCAGAAATTCATCAAAATTTCATAGATTTCATAGACATTTGGGCTGGAAGGGACCCCAGAGGGTCATCAAGTCCAGCCCCCTGCACCAGGGGCAGGAAGTCAGCAGGGATCATAGGATCCCAGCAAGATAAGAATCTAAATGTGTCTTGAAGGCATTCAGGGTAGGTGCTTGAACTGCCTCTGGTGGCAGTCTATCCAAACCTTCGGGGCTCGGACAGTGAAGAAGTTCTTTCTTATGTCCAGCCTGAATCGGTCGCGGCGGAGTTTGTGACCATTCGATCTTGTCATCCCGTGGGGCACTCTGGTGAACAGACGTTCCCCAGATCCTGGTGAGCACCCCTGATAAGCTTATAGGTGGTCACCAGATCACCTCTGAGCCTGTGCTTTTCCAGGCTGAAAAGCCTCATGGCTCTCAGCCTCTCATCATAAGGTCTGTTTTCCTGACCTCTGATCATGCGCGTGGCTCTTCTCTGAACCCTCTCAAGCTTATCCACATTCTTTTTGAATTGTGGAGCCCAAAACTGGACGCAGTACTCCAGCTGTGGCCTCACCAAGGCCGAGTACAATGGGAGAATGACGTCCTGGGATTTGCTTGAGAAGCATCTATGGATGCAAGCCAGCGTTTTGCTCGCTTTAATAGCCGCAGCATCGCACTGCAGGCTCCTGTTCATCTTGTGGTCAACTGTGACCCCCAAGTCCTTTTCATCTGTAGTGCTAACCAGCGTAGCACTACCAAGCCTATAAGCATGATGCAGGTTTTCTTCCCAAGGTGGAGAACCTTGCATTTTTCAGTGTTGAACACCATCAGTTTCTTGTCCACCCATTTCATGAGTCTGTCCAGATCCGCCCTCCTATCCTCAGGTGTGGATGCTTTGCCCCAGAGTTTGGTGTCATCAGCAAACTTGGTCAGTCTGCTTCTGACACCAATGTCCACATCATTGATGAAGATGTTAAATAGTATAGGCCCTAGGATACAGCCTTGAGGGACCCCACTGGTCACAGCACACCAAGATAATTGGCTCCCGTCGACCACCACCCTCTGGGTCCTACCACGGAGCCAATTCCCCAGCCAGCAGATGGTGGTGAGGTCAAGGCCGCAGTTAGCCAGCTTAGCCAAGAGGTGACCATGGGATACCAGATCAAGGCTTTTTTAAAGTCAAGATATACAACATCGATCTCTTCCCCTTTGTCCAGGTGATGTATCAAATTCTATCCAAGCTAATTTAACTATGTATCAATTAAGCCAATAAAGCTGTTATTCAATTCAAAAGACACTCATATATTTTATTACTATATATTTTTCTTCAATTCATACCCCATGTACAGGAAGGGAGAAGAAAGTTCTACCAATAAACCTGTGGGAACGAGCAATCAGAGATAAAGGATGAGACTAGTAGAATAAAAACCCAAAGATTACAATATCTTAGGTAGACCTATTGGCTGCAGTGAGGATCTTTGTACAGGAAAAGAAATTAGGATTTTTCCCACTATGTAAAATAATATTTTGACAAATATCAGTTCTTCAAACCTTTACCTTCCTTATGCTCTTGTCTAAGTACATTTCCACTTACATAATTTTAATGTGGCCAGAGTTGTTTGAATTTTCTAAAACTGAATAGAGACTGAATGCTGATTTTGCTCATTTTAATATAAAAGTGAATTTCTCTGCCCTTTCATTTCAGTTACACACAAACATTTCAAAACCAGACATATAGAGTTAAATGAACAGGACCATAGTGCTCTACCATTCTATGATTCTACAGGATCATGAGCATATTCACCATATGCACCTTGTCAACTGCCATTCAAAGAGTAACTAGCCAAACCAAGCACAGAATTCAGGTGCAGTCACGATATTAATGTTCTTTGTAAAGGGGGTTATGCATCAACCTAGCCAATCAGAGTGGAAACAGATTTGTTGTTAAAACAAAATAAATCCAAAGCTGAAGCTATAAACAGCTCTGTGTTTTTTATTTAGCTAATTTAATTAAAAGAACTTAAAACAGACCAACTGTGTGTAAAGAGCTACATTCTTCTCATCACTTGATGCATTTAAAATACTTTGTGAATTTTTGGGGGAGGGAAAAGAGGGGTGAACCGTGAGCTCTCTCTGAAAGTCATTAAATACTAATAACACTGAATGACATCATGCTCTGTGACTTCTTCAAATAGAAAACCAAGCATTTCTGTTTTAATCATTCCCATTTGTTAATTTGTCCTCTAGAAGATTTAGTAGACACAAACCATTTTCTTGCCCCTGTTCAAAAAAGTATTCCTGATTCTGACATCTAACAGAATTCTAATCAGATGGGACTAAACACTATAGCATAATTCAGCATTTTTCTGATAAAAGAACAAGAAAGCTGCTCATGAAAAAAAGATACAAAAATAAATCAATAGGATTGTTTTCATTCTATTTTGGGCTACACTACGGATCACATGTTCCACCCCCACGCATGTTAAAAAGACTTCCTGTAAACTCTATTCAGTTTTCCAAGTCTCATCAGGGTTGAAATCACATTGTTGAAGGGTAAGTGCATGAATCCAAAAGGGCTTGCGTGACTTTAGGCAATGGTGAGAGGCATCATTGAGGCCCTGGTGGATGGGGAGATGTTTGTGTTTTCCTTAATTCACTGGACTTCCCTCAGAGTTGGTGCCTTATGATGAATGGGTGGAGGAGCGATGTGCGACAGCATGGGCAGCCAAGGTGTTGGAGTCAACTTGAGGGGTCCAATGGTGTACCAAATTGCAAAGTTGGATGTCAACAAGTCAAGTATGGTTTCTTCAGGTCCATACTGGTACACAGTACTTGGCTACGGAGTATGCAAGGGCTAGCACTGATGTCCGTGATACTGATACTGATGCTCCCCAGCTTGTGCCTGCCAATTTCTGCACCAAATTGACCCTTATCTTCATCTTGGCAGCTACCTTTTTCAGATGGTCATGGAAGGTTAACACGCTGCCCAGCTCCACTCTGAGATAAGATGGAGTGGGGTCATACTGCACAGTGTTGCCGCACAAAGTTACCTTAAGGGTATGCTTAGCATTCCTCTTATGAATGGAACGCAGTAATTGTTGTTTTGAGAAGGTTTGGCTTGAGTCTCCATTTCCGAAAATATTCCTCTATAGTATTCAGGTCCTTGTTCAATGTGGACTCAGTCTCATTGAAGATGGTTGCTTGCATTGCCAACCCAAGGTCTTCTGCATATACAAATCTGCACTACTTTGTTGGAGACATATCCCTTGTGTATACATTAAAGAGCATTGGTGTGAGTACTGAGCCTTATGGCAGTCCATTGCTGAGGAACCAGGACAAGTTGACTCTGTCACCTGGTGGACACAAAGCCCGCCTATTGATCAGCAATGTCCATATCAGGTGTAGTGTTCGGTGGCGAGGTATGATCTTTGTGAGCTTCAGTGTTAGACCTTTAATCCAGACCATGTCATAGGCTGATGACAGGCCTACAAAGGCTGCACCAGTCTTGGATTTTTTCTGAAATCCAGACTCAATGTGCATTGCAAGGGTCAAAACTTGGTCACAGCAGCTTCACTTAGGCCAGAATCCCACTTGTTCATCAGGAATCACTGGCTTGATAAAAGGGCTGATTCTCCTTAGGATGATACATTCCAAGAATTTGTAGGTTGTGCAAAGAAGTGACCTTGGCCTATAGCTTCCCAAGTCGATCGGTTTACCTGGTTTGAGTACTGCAATGGCCATCACCTCCCACCATGTTTTTGGTACACATCCAGATCCCATAGTTTTGGTTTAGTTTCATCAACCATTATAGTCCCTTGGGGCCTAGATGATGGAGAAATTCTGGGAGGATACCATCTCCACTGACTGCCTCTTCTTCATTGCAGTTAACCCCTCCTGCACTTCACCTATGCTAATGGCAGTAGGAGCTTATCCAGTGTTAATTGATGATTGACCTCTTGCTTTGTGTTTTTGTTGAGAGGTTCTTTTGTACTGTCTATCAATTTAGAAGCTATAGAGTTTGATGGCTAGAAAATTATTTAGAGGTTTGTTTTTAAGAATTGGCTTGTAGGTAAAGTAGATATTGTATTAGAACAATGGCCTAATACCAATGGCAAGGGTTAATTAATTTCTTAATTTCTTAATTAATTAATTAAATTAATTAAGTTAATTAATTAATTAATTAGTTAATTAATCTCTAAAAGCCTCTTTGTCACACATGTTCACAGCCTTGAAGGCAGACAGGGGTTGGGAGGCCAACAGGCATACACATCCTGGGAAATTCCTGGCTCCAGGGTTATGGGGCCTGGTTGCAAAAACCCTTGGGCTGGTCTGTTGGTCATTGGAGGCATGGGTTTCTTGGACAGCAAGGATGTTAATGTTATGCATCTTTAGTATATTCACAAAATACACACACTTTGCCCAGGAAAGTCCCTCAGTGTTCAGATGGAGGATGCTTGTTTATTTGGGACTCCCTGGAACATCTTGGCTGCTTGCAGATATTAAACAAACAAACAAAAAATCTTCTTTACCGGAAGCAGCAGTGCGTTTCTTCGATCCATCTCTCTAGTGGCTGTACAGATCAGGCACTTCAGCGGCGCTTTTTGGCACTTTTAGCTAAAGCTGATTAAATCAGCTATTAGATGAAAGCACCAAAAAGTCCCCACTAAAGCACCTAGTCTTCCTGCTGCCTCTTCTGGGCATGAGCAGGGCTCGGTGTGGGAATACACCAAGTTTAAAATAAAGTGACATTCGTTGTTTTTTTTTTAATGTCTGCAAGCAGCCTCTGTGATAGCTCCAGTGCAGAAGGTCCCTGGATTTGATCTTCAGTGACACTCATGGACAATTCTATACCACATCTGCACAAATCATGGGAGATGTGGATACTTGATGTACAAATGGAAAATTAAAAACTCTCCAGTGTGAGATTGTGGTCACTCAGAACAGACCATGTAACTTAATGCCATTTCCACAAATATGAAGGAGGTATCATAACGACATACTCTGTTGCTCCTGATGCAATTGTCTGGCTCAACCACCTAAATGTAAAATTTTACTGGCTGTTCTGTATCTACATCAGCCATACAAAAGAAGATGTTAAAAGGAAGTTTGGTTATTGGTTTCAATAGAAGGAAAAATTGCTTTAAATTCTTACTTTATGCTTTTGGAAAAACTAAGGACATGTTCTGAAAATTAATTTGGATAATTTTAGCATCTCTCAATACTGATGATGAAATTTCTAGGGTATTTCCAACATAGGTAAAACAAGAAAGGATAGGAAATCTTATGTGAAGCCTGCTTAATATATTTATACTGAAGGTGCGGTAGATTTGCACATTATAAACTAATTCAGAGATGTATGGCATAAGTCTTCATAAGCAGTGGGCTTATATCATCAAATGATGAGAGACAGTATCTTTAGGATATTGGATTAGTAATGTTTATGTCTGAAAAAATGTAAATATTTTCCTGGTCATAATTAGATCAGAAAAAACTTCTGATCTGATAAGCAGATATACCCTTGGCAGGCAGGAAATTGTATACATAATATGGGCTCCCCAAGAATCTAGTGAATAATGTATGTAAAAAGGCCAGGTAACAAACCCTGCTTAAGTCTCGCAATGAAAGAAAGTGCTTGTCTTCAGTTTTCCTGGGCATAGGGAATGACTTCAGACCCTCAGCTAGTGGCCTGAATGAAACAGGCTGACACTATATATCTCTGATTTAGTTAGCCTATCAGGTATAAATCTACCCTGCCTTCTGCCTATCTTCAGACTAACATGGCTGCCAACTCTCTCTAATATGTTCATAACAAATATGATATATAATATAATTACTAATATAACATAGTATTTTCTGTCCTCTGCACTTTTTTGTGATTATTGGGTTGCTGTTGTATTTTAAGTCTTTTTTGCTGCTTGGCTTAATTATTCTCAAAAACTATATAGATGATGTTACAGCCACTTCATACATGAAACATCCACTGAATTCAATGGACGTCGAAGTTATGGAGCAATCATATCAGACCACTAAAATCCTCCTTTGAATTAAAGATGGGTGAACCAGTTTGGGAAAATCAGTAGAAGTCTAAACTTCAATCCCACCCTCAAACCAAACTTAGCCTTTTCTCCCCCTCAGTCACCAAGGACTTTTAAATTACCTCCTGCTCATTCCAAAAGGTAGCCCAGTATGCAAAAGATCCCTCTTCCTTTTCCAATCACATCATAGATTTCATGGGTTGTCTTTGAAAGAGTTACCATCTAAAGCTTGGGATCATGGAAGAGCATGAAGAGGTAGGGCTGCAGATTATATTGACTACAAGGTGAGCTAGACACTATGAAAAATGAGAGAACTCCATCCTAAACTAAGTATAAAGTGACAAACCTGCTAAGATACTGCAAGGAAAATATCAGTGAAGTTGAGGAAGACTACTCGAGAAGAAAGAGGAAGTCACGGAATTGCGATTCATATAGGGACTGAAGGAAGGAGAGAATTCAACAGGCCAGAATCTGTGATAAGCTTGGAGGAAAGAAGAAAATGGGAGGGAGAAAGAATATAAATGTCTATAGAAGGGGACAGGGAGAGAGTCAGAAGAAGAAAATGTAACTGAATGTAGGAAAATGTAGAAGTAGTACCAGAATGTGAAGGCCTTTCCTGGGAAAAAAAACAACTTATAAGGATAATAGTTGTTCAGCCTCAGAAATTTTCAAAATCTTAATTGATTAATCACTCATGCCCCTGTAGAATAAGTATTACCCTCCTTTTTTTATAGGTGAAGCAGAGACATTAACTTGGCCTTGGCCATGGACAAACACTGCGTGTGCGCCAAATTTAGAAATTTCCTGGTTTCTATTCCTGTGCTCAGACTTCTAGCCTACACTTGTCTTCATCCAGCCATATTTAGAGACCTCTTCCAGAATTAACAACAAAAGATGATCTCATGGGCCTTCCATGGCAGCCCCCCCGTCCCCTCTTCTTTTTTTCACCAAAATAGTCATCATTTGCTCCTATGAAAAATTGAAATCCTGGGCATACTCTGTGCATTATATAAAGATCTAAAAGCCCCTCTGCAACAGAAGTGATCCAGACCTTTCTGAAGTGCAGAAGGTCGTGCATCTGGCATCTGCACCTGGTCAAAAGCTATTCAATAGAAAACAGAAGAGTTATTTTTCCAACAGTTGCATATGTACCTCCCACAGAGAGCTGCTGCTGGTGGTGCTGATGTGGGTAAAGAGAACTTTGTTACATTTTGCAAAGATATAGAACAAAATCTACATGCACGTTTTTAAATAGCTCTTCATTTCTAAATGCTCTAATTTTCGATTAAAAATCTATTTTAAGTATTTTCCCCCCAATTTGTAATGTGAAAGTTCCCTGTCTAACTTTATTCAGTATAATTTATTGAATGTTATTTTATAACAGAATGAGAAAAAAATGTGCCAGATACTTAAGAGGCAGTATCTTAATGTTTTAGTCCAGTTTATGTTTGTATTTTAAATCAATAGCTCATTATCTTTTTGTCTCTCCTTCAGCTCCTAATAACCAATTAAGTGATATTTACAATTTGTATTTTGGGGATTTAAATAGTATAAGTGAAATCCTGTCCTCATCTAGTTAATGACAAGTCTCTCATTGGCTTCAACAGAGCAGGGTTTAATTGTGTGTACAGCATGTGGGACAGAGAGTTTTGTGTTATTCTAAAGTATTATAAACAGGGATCCTGATTTTCTCTGTTTAAAAATAGCAAATTCTCTGATTTTAAAAACCCTGCAAATTCTCTGATTAAAAAACCCGAAATCCAGGATTAAAATGAAATGCCACTATATATAGGTATTAGTTGAACACGATGTTTTATTGATATTTTTACATTTTTAAGCAATTTGGAAGCCTATTAGTGCCTTGATCACTATAATGAAATAAATTCTAAACACCTATAAATTTTGACATTTGATTTTTGTCTTTTTATCATGGAAAATCAGAGCTCCCCCTGCCCCCTTTGCTCACCAGGACACAAGTCTAGCAGCGCCTTTCACCTGCCACTGCTTTGTGGCACTGAGCAGCCCTGACATACCGGTGCCCTGCCCATGCCATTGCCCCTCACTCCCACCCACAGCCCCACAGCCCTGCTCATGCCCCTCACCCAGAGCCCCCCACTCCCCCCAGCCCTGCTGGAGGGAGTCCCCAGCTGCCAGGGCTATGGGGCCAGGGACCCTGATCCGCAGCTGCCTGCCCCCCACGGCAGTGCGTAAGCTCCAGTTGCCACCCACAGAAGGTGGCAGCTTCCGCAGTGAAGTGGAGCATCCTGGCTCCCCCTCCGCTGCAGGCAGCATGGCCAGAGCCGAGCCCATGGAGGGGACAGGTGAGGGCTGCCTTCTGCGGGTTTGGGCTCCCTGCCCTGCTGCCCTCCCCACAGGGCCTCCATGGTCCATCAGGTGGGATCTGGTGCAGCAGGGCAGAGCAGGGCAGGAAAGCTTGGAGCTGCCACTGGGAGATCTGCACTGCCATGGCAGTGCCCCCTGTCTGCCCAGTAGCCACTGCCCCCACTGCTGCTAAGCAGGCAAAGGGCACCTTGCCATGACTGCTCAGGGCTCCCAGCAGTGGCACAAGCCTCCCACCCCATTCTGTCCTGCCATCCAGGTTCTGCCCACTGGGCTGCAGAGGCCCCAGGAGACAGCACAGGGAGTCTGAGCCCACAGTAAGCAGCCCACACCCTCCTCTGCCCCATTTCCACACACAAATCTGTGGGGAGCATGCCCTCCATGCTCCCTCCAGGAGTGCATGCAGAGGCAGGGAGCCAGCCTCCTCTGGACAAGCCACCTGTGGTTCTATCCCACCCCCTGCTGAGGTCCTGTGGCCAGGTATTCTGTCCCCTGGCCACAAGCCCCATACCCCACACCAGCTGAGCAGCAGCCCCAGCCCTGCCCAACTCCGTCCCTTACTAGGGGGCCTCAACCCCCTCACCCCCCAGACTTACCTGCAGGAGCTGCTCTCCAGGCTGCATGGAGGCCATGTGCATGCATACATGCACATGGAATCCCCTGCCTGACAGCCCTTCTCCCACTCCCTCAAGCTCTTGTAGTCTGGAACTCTGCCAGCCTGCAAGGGGAAACCCGCCGTTTCCCATGTTTTTCTCCTATAAAGGAGAAAATTCAGGTTTTTCGCCTTAAAATGAGAAAATCCAGGTTTTACTACATTTTTCCATAGCAAACAGAAAACCCAGATCCCTGATTATAAAGGACCTTGACACTTCTGTCCATCTTTCCATCTGTCTTTTGGACCTGTACTGTATTTAACATAAATTTAGCAGTATCAAGTGTTCAAATATGCACACCTAAATTAATCCCTAGGGCAGATCCAGTCAAGTCCATGGAGTTATACCAAAGTTAAATATGGTCCATAGCATCTGGTGCAGGAATTAGAATGCATCCTGTCAAGTTTTGAGGACAAGAACACTTTGCAACTGGAAGAATACTAGCACTTAATTCCTTTCCAAATTGTGCATTTCCTATAAGGAATGTTATTGCTGGGTCACAATGAAACGTTAGGTAGCATATACCATATTTTCTTGCAAACCACATGAACCTATTTCTAGAAATCAGCTGTTGGAAAATGTGGGGTGCCTTATAAGCAAGGAAATACGGTAATAGCAATTTCTGTATTGTAAGCTTCGGGAGGGGGGAGGGGAAAGGGAAATAAATAACACTGCACATGCTTCACAGGGAACAGCACAACAAACTGAGCTCCCTAGCCGTTGCTACTTAGTGGGTGCATCTACATGTGTACTTTACTGCGGAGTTGACTATTTAGTTCCTCAGTAAAGCATCACCGTTCATGTGTGTGCTGGTATTAAGGCACAGTAAATTAACTCCACCATAAGACAGTACTGTTGGGGACAGTACTATCTTACAGCAGAGTACTTAACTACACTGAAATACACATGTAGATGGTGACAGGGGCTGCCTGGGACGTGAGGATGCCAAAGTACAGGGGCTGCCTCCTGTCTAGCCCCACACTTGAGCACCCTCATGCCCCAGCCAGCCTGTCCACTGCTTGACACTGCCACTGAGAGCCCAGAGCTGACCCCACAAGCCTGCTACTAGCCAAGGGCTGCTCTGCTCCAGCTCAAAGTGCTGCTGTCCCAGTTGCATGTGTACAAGCACACCCTGGAACAGTGTACTCTGGCACAAACTATGCCAGAGTTTATCATGTGATATTACTTGCACATGTAGATATGCCCAGTTACTTAATGCTTGTGACCAATAGTTTTGCAGCAGAAAGCCCCCTTTTCCTCTTGCCTGCAGTTGCTCTCCCCTCCTTGGATATGTTTTTCCTCTTCTACTTTTTCTTCAAATAAGGAATTGTGTTTTAAAATTTGTGTGTGCGCATTTTGTATCTCCCCGTGTATTTTGGTATTTTTATCTATTTGTGTGCCATGGCATTACTTTTGTAGCTTATATTTTATCCTCCTCACCTTTCAACTTTCAACTATAAATGTGTTTAGTAACAATGTTAACAAGGGCAGGAGTCAAACTGCTGCTTCCCTGTATCAGGCGGACCCTGAAAGAGCGAGTGAATCAGTGATTGAATGCATAACACAGTAGCAGACAGCTATTAACCCCTAGGGAAACCGCAGATCAGCCAACGGAAGAAATCAATAGAAGACAATGTAGCAACCAGGAAATCTCTAAACATCACTGTTCAAGGGCTAGAAGCCCTGGTCTGAGTTAATCAACTCCGGGGACCAACTTTTGGGCTGAATATCTCCAGATCGACTGCTCCCAGAGCCCTATTGAAAAGTCATCAACAAACTCCCAAACCTGCACATACATGCGGACGACCCCTGGGGCTGACAGATGCCATCCAGTAGCCACCGAGGTGGAAGTCCCACAAGGGTCAATGACCCCTGGATTGGGCAAACCTGAAAACTGGGTGTCATAACCCAAGGGTATGATTTTGTGTGTGCTTCGGCACTGCAGAATTATTTCCCACCACGAGGAGCTTTCTTTGCACGGTGCAATTCTCAGCTGCAAAGAGGAAACCCCGGTGCAAAGGAGTTCCCGCCATTCGCATGTAAATTTGTGTCCCACTATTGGCCAGTTCTAAATTATTCCCACGTGGTGGCTAGCGAT
>NW_005841902.1:1739529-1803787 GCF_000455745.1 Alligator sinensis
AAGGTCTGCCAAGGACAGATAAAAAGCAGTGAAAAGTGACCCTCAGGGGCGCCCTCTTGATCTCCAGCTTGACCAGCACCCGACCTGTCCAGCCAGAAGGACCAGCCAGCGACCCCCTTCTGGAGGATAACACCACGCTGGAAGAAGCCTCAACTGGCCATCAACAGCAGACTCCAGCACCTGTGGGATAGGTATACCTGACTCTTGTAGCTTGCTACTGTGTGTGTGCATGTGTGTGTGTGGGGGGGAACCAGTGCCAAGGTTTATGATTTAACTTCATTACAGTGCTTCAATCCACCTAATAAACCAGAATTTTAAGGATCCCAAGTTGGACATTTGTAGCCAATAGTTTCAAAGAAAGATCTTTTTTTCTTCATTCTGTCTTTCAAAACTAAGGTATATATCTTATTCTGGGGTGTGTTGCATGAGACAAAATATGGTATAGTATTCTCACTGACTGACATGTAAAGGAATTTGGTAAAAAATTCTGATTCCTAGAAGAGTTCATAATCTAAATAAAGAATGTAAAAGAAAAGCCAGCATACAGATATTAGTGTTAATCATCATCTTACGTTATCTAGGGGCCTGCTACATCTTCAAGTTAAAGCTGGGTAGAAACGAGCTATAGAGTTGTCATACCTTCTCAAGCTTGTCTCAAGCTATGACAAGCTATGAGATGCTTTACTTTATAGCTAGTTAGCTTTTTCTTTACAGCTAGTCATGTTTATCATGTGATAATTGCTTTGTACATATGGATGGTCTACATTTCTTGCACAATTAATCAGGTAATTGTGTGATAATTACTTTGCAGCTGTGACTGGTTTTACTTTGCACATGTAGCTGGTCTAAATTTATTGTGTGATTAGCCAGTTAATTGCATAATATATGTAACGTGTAGCAGGGGCGCTAGTAATGTAAATAAATTTGTTGTGTAATATATCCATCATATTATTAAAAGTGTTCATCTTGTTAACTAGTGTGTTGCTTTAATACAGGTAGAAACAACAAGCATGGGAAGAAGGATGGAGAGGCGCAAATAATTTTACTGGAAGCACTAAAGCAAGATTTCATAAGCTCCCTCTTCTTTCTTCCAGGATGGAGCAGAAGTTAAGATCCCCACTAGACTTGAGGCTGTATTCCAAGCAATTGCCTAGCAGCATATGCATCCAGAGTGCTACTCAAAACATAACTGAATTATCCTAGAGTAAGAAAGAAATTCTGGGAGTTGTTCTTGGTGGTTTCATGAATATACAAAATATACAAAGATCATTGTAATCCTATATTTAGGAAGCCAGCATACAAAGTAACTAGTGAGCCATTGGTGGGCTGCAAGGGCACACATAAGGGAGGTTTCAGAGGTAGTTTAACCCCTTCCAAACATTTCCACAGCATTTGGTATTGTCATGCTGAGACACTGAAGTGCTCTATACATGCTATTTTCCAAACAAGGAGCAGTATAGTCAGATTAGGGCACGTTTGCAACTGGACAATAATTATATTTAATGAGAGGCAAGGCTGATTAGCCTGAGCACACCATTTACTAGCACAGCTATATTGCTTCCAGCTTGGGAGGGAATGTGTGCAGAGCTAACTTGCAGAATTATGCATGGCACTGCCCTGTGCCAACGTAGCAGCTCCCTAAATGCATTTTAGTCTACTTCTGGTTATGGGTTCTCTACTAATGGTTCCAGAGGTTGTGTCAATTGCACTTGTTAAGCTGGACTCAGGAAGCAAAATGATTGAGAACCACTAATCTAGATTTGGGAGAGAGAAAGAAAGAGAGAGAAAATAAAATTGCAAATGTTCTTATAAACGTGAAAGATGCCTAGTGAAAATCCTTATAGTTGAAGCTGCAAAACAGTTATAGTAAGGTTTTTACTGTTATTTACTATATTTATTTTCTAGTGTCACACTTGAAGCACAAACCACATTTGGCTCAAAAAGTTGCCTTGTGAAATTTAACCATATTGAAATCTCCAACTATCTGGTTTCCCTTATGAAAACAAGGACAACAAATCATTGGTCCAAATTCAACCCTGGCATAAGGACACAATTTCCATTGAAGTCAGCAGGCATTGTGCCCATTGACACCAGGGCTGAATTTGGCCTAATTGTTTACAGATCTACAAGTAAGTGACTGCCAGTGCTATCCAAATTAACCATTTACAGTATTATTAGTATTTGTATGGTGCTAGCACCTAGAGGACCCAGTACAGCATAAGGGACAATTTTGGTAAATTGTGTCCATGTTTTTAATGAAAGGGAGTCACTCTGACAAGGGAGACAAGGGGTAAGAGCCTGATAGGACTTGCCAAGCTGGGTAAGTGAACTTTGCCATGGTTATGTAGGTCAGTCACTTCAGAGCTCAAGTAATGAAGCATGTTCTTCCCCTACTTAACAATTAAAGGCCAGCCCAAAGCGTTAGCTCCAGCAGTAGAACACATCTAACTACTGTTTCTCTAGGACCGAAAAAAACCAACAAAAAAACCTTTTTCAAAGCAAGAGTTTTGTGCCTGCGTCCCAGTGCCATGACTAACCAACTACCCTGAAAGAACAACAGGCTGGTGAGATCCAGCCATGGAACTCCCATAGCAGTGGCTTGGAGACAGCCTAACCAAAAGGAAACACCCTATAACAACAGCCAGATAGGCAAGCCCTGGTCCCATTGACTCCAGTGGTAGACTCCCAGAACACCTATACACATGCAGCGAGGCTGCACTGATGCACTGTAATTACAGAGAGAAAGAGCAAATCTGATTAACTGAGTCTGCTGGAGCATGGTAATTACCGTGCTCCAACAGACCCCAGTCTCATATATATCAGTGTCCCCATGCTAAAAAATGGCAGTGGGGGTGCTTTAACTAAAGCTCATTCGGCAAGCTTTAGTTAAGATGCCCCCACCAACATTTTTCAGCGTGGGGATGCTGATACATGTGACTCCGGGCACTTCAATTAGTGTCTCCCCCCACTCCTGGAGCACGTGTATAAACGCCCCCATTGATTTAATTTGGACCACACTGAGTCTGTCTACACAAGATGCTTTACTGCACAGTAATCTACTGAACAGTAAAGCATCACTATGTAACTGTGTGCAGCAGCTACTGAGCATTAAAACAGGCTAACAGGTGGTTTGGTAGTAGATTTACTGCACATCAGCTAATGGTTACATAGCTGACCAGGAGCAAATTGCTCCCAGCCAACCCAGGCAGCCTGGGGGGAGAGAAATATCCCCTCCTCCAGGCAGCTGCCTGCTCCTACTCCCCACTCCAATTGACCAATCAGAGAAGGGCTGAAATAAAGTCCCTTGCCCTGGCAGGAGGCAGGTGCTGGGCCCCAGCTCTGATCTTGGAGTCAGGGCTGAGACATTGTCCCCTTACCCTGCAGCAATCAGCTGCCAGGCCCCAGCTCTGAGATCAGAGCCAGGGCTGGGACATTGTCCCCTGCCGCAGCAGCTGCTTGCTGCCAGGGCCAACTCAAATCTCGAAGCAGGGGCTGAGACATTGTTCCCTGTGTCTACAGCAGGCATCTGGCAAGCCCCAACTTCGATCTCAGAGCTGGGGCTGTGACATTGTCCCTGCCCCTGCAGCAGGCAACTACCAGCTCTAAGACTGGACAAATTTGCTCCTGATAGGCACATGTGTAGTGAGTTCTCAGGGAAAGCTTACTGTGCAGTATTTTACTACACAGTAAGCTTTCTGCCCATTAACTGCATGTGTAGATGTGCCCACTATGACCAAACTAAAGCCCTGACAGACTTCAACTAGGCTTGAATTCCAAATCTCTTCTTCTAGACTGGCTGTCAATATTCCTCCAAGAGAAATTCAATAAACTGGTATCAGCCCTAAAATCCCAAATGTTTCAGATTCCAAAATCTGCCCCTCTCCACAGTTTCAGGGTTTCATTTGAACTGTTGGTCCCCAGGATGATAGCTGTGGCAAGGACATAAAACAAGCCTCCAGCTTTAGAATACAGGTTTAATTAACATCTATTAAAGCCTGAGCCTTCCCACCTCTGGACCAGCTGAAGCAATTGAAGATTTTCTGTTGACATCAGTTAAGACCAGCATCTGGCTCTGTTCACAGTGGATATTTCCCACCCCATAAATTGTACACAACATGCTAAGCCATTGTCTACTAAAGTCTTACTACCTTACAACTCTATGCCAGTGCAGTTACCATGTGCAGGGTCCTGCCTCTTTGTTTTCCATAGCATCGCATTGACATTTCCTAACCACTTTACTCCAGGCTGCATGACTTAATTGTGTATCCTTAAATTACATTAATATCCAAATGTGTACCTAAGTAACTACCATGTGCAGGATCCTGTATTGTCTTCCCGGTCTACCAAGCCATGTGTTAACTATACATTTTAACAGTCTCTTAATAAAGGTTTTTAATCTGTTTCTCTTTGTTCAGATTTTGTACAAGCCAAAAACTATGGCAATACCCTGGCTGGGTCTTGCCAACTTGTTGTTCTCCAGGCTAACTGGTTTGACCCAGGCAAAAACTCACAGTTTGGAAGAAAATACTTCTATTGTAGTATTAGGGCACCTATATGGCAATGACTGGGTGGCCTAGTAAATACTTAAAAAATATAATACACTATAAACAATAAAACAACTATAGCAACAGGGATCCTTTCACATCACTGTGCAGACTGAGTGCAAAGTAACCCTTGCTCATTCAAGAAAGAGTACTTACCCAGGTTCAAATCAGATTGAAGCCTATGATTCATTTGGATTTTCTGCAACAAGTCAGTCAGAAAAAATGGATTCTTGAGTCATTGTAAACACACTTCCCACATGGTCTGCAGTTCTGTTGGGATTTACACAAATGGCCTTTCAGACTAAATGGACCCCACTAATCTATGATGCAAAGCTGTCTCTGTTGCACTTTCTGTGTTTGTTACCACAAGCAGCAGAATGACAGTTTGATTACATTTATGACGTTCAAGGAGCCAGGATTCTCCCACAGGAGCAAGGAAAATCACTCATTTTGAAAGAAAAGAGCCTAAAAGTTCATCTTTAGTTTGAGACCTAATCAATAGCCCCTCATTACCCCTTTATTTTGGAGATGAGAGGGAGTTAGCTCAGTCTAAAAAGATGCAACTGTGTAGGACTATGAAAACAATGTTGGTATGCTATGCTAATATACCATTCAAGAAATTCAGTCAAGACTAAATAGAATAAATGTCACTAAGATATCATGTCTGTCCATGACTGTAGACCATGGTTGAAATGCATGACCTTCCTGTGCTACAGATAATAATCAGCCTTGCTTCAGCAGGGAAGGCAAATCAAATGGGCAACATGAAATATGTAACTAAATAAAAAAACCCACTCACACTTATAAACAAAGGAATATAACCCAAATAATGACTGCAGCCTATTCTGCTTTGAGATGCAGTTTCATAGCTCCCAAAATCGGTAGAGTGTAGTGGAAACATTGGGTTTCATTGTGAAGTCCTTACTTAGGGAAAACCCTTGCTGAATATACTTTGCAAAACGTGTCTCTTCAATGAGATTCTTATCAGAGTAAGAGGTGGAGTTCGGCCCATTTTAGATGAATATGTCAATCATGTTTCCCAGCAACTTGAATAGTACTTTTTGCTTATCACATCTTAACACTAGTGGGAAAAGTCCCTGCTTCTGCTGACATAAACAGCCAAGACTGGTATCCATTTTACTACTGGGTCCATTGCCTTGCCTGTGAGAAAGTGGGGACAGGTGAGATGGGGATGGCTATAGGTGGAGTCTGGTGATGATGTTGCCTGTGGAGTTAATTAAATCTTTATTATACCTGAGGCAATGTTTTCTGTAGGTAAAAATTAGTGTCTTTTTTATATTAGGTTTCATTTATAATTTGTCAAAGGACCCTACTACCTGGAATGGGTGTCCTTTTATTTAGCAAATCTGAATAAAGAACTAAGCCTATTAAAAGCCGCCAATATAGAACAGCTGGTACAGAACTAACAGAAATGTATTTCTTGATTTCTTGCATCCTCTCTCCAATTTCTTTTCTACCTCTTTCTACATAAATGTTAAGCAGTTTCCTTTTGTTTCTATTCCCTCAGTGTTCTTGTTCATAATTTCCATAAAGAACAAGATTATACAAGATTACCTCTTTCCTGGGGTTAATGAATTTTATGTATTATTTCTACCCTGCAGGAGCTAGGGACCAGAGCTCTATTGTGCTTAATGCTATACAAACAACACAGAAACAGTCCCAGAGAATTTAGAATTCATAGTTTGGAAAATACACAACAGGTGAATTGACAAGGGGTTGGTATAAATATAAGTATACATGGTCAGTTTTTGTGATGGAAAGTAACCAGTCGGGCCCCCCAGGGATCTGTGTTGGAACCAGTGCTGTTCAACACATTCATAAAGGATCTGGAAAGGGGGGTAAGTAGTGAGGTAGCCAAATTTGTGGATGACACAAAATTATTCAAAGTGGTAAAGACCAAGGTGGACTGTGAGGAACTATGGAAGGATCTGGCTTGATTGAGAGAATAGCAACTAAATGGCAGACGGAATTCAGTGTATATAAGTGTGAAATGATGCACCTCGGCAAAAATTAGCCAAACTACACCTAAGCTACGATGGGCTCTACATTAGCTGTTACCACACAGGAAAGAGCTATGAGTCAGATTGTGGAGGGTTCATTAAAAACATCAGCTCAGTAATTAACAGCTGTCAAAAAAGGAAAACACAATGTTAGGGATTATTAAGACAGGAATTGTAAATGAAACTGAAAGTATCATCATGCTCCTTTATAAATTCATGGTGCATCCACACCTTGAATACTGTGCCCAGTTCTGATCCCCACACCTGAAAAAAGGATATAAAAGAACTAGAGAATGTACAGAGAAGGGCAACAAGGATGATTAGTGGTATGGATGGGCTTTCATAAGAGGAGAGACCAAATAGGCTAGATCAGTGGTCACCAACGAGTGGATCTTGATCCACTGGTAGATCTTGGAGTCCCTTGCGGTAGATCTCAGAGCCTCTTAGAATCAATCTGAGGCTGGGGTGGGGGGCTGAGTGCCCATGTACATGAACGCACATACCCCAGCCCAGCAGGTCAGACCATGGGGGAGGGGAGGGAAGGGGCAGGGGCCAGATTGAGGCCTCTGCAGTTTGGGATAGTGCTGCAGAGGCAGGAGCAAGGGTAAGTTGAGTGGGGCCCTGGTTGGGTGGGGTTTACCTGCTGGGGAGGCATGCCCCAAATAATGTTTTCTCCCTCTGCATAGATCTACCCCCCCGCCCCCACAGACTTACCTGCTGGGTGGGGAGGGGGGAGGGAGGTGGTGCACAGTAGATCTTGGGTTGCTTTTAAATCCCAAAGGTAATCTCCTACTTAAAAAGGTTGGAGACCACTGGGCTAGATCTATTCAGTTTAGAAAAGAGACTCTTGTGGGGGGACACAAAGGTTTACAAAATAATAAATCAGCCAGTGCTTTGGCTCAGGCCCCACTCACCAACACCTAGTTACTCTACTGATATAATTACACATGTGCTCATGTACACATACACGCACACAAGAATCCTGAAGTTCCAAGCTTTCACTCTTGCTACTGATTTCTGGAGCCAACTGAATAAATTACAATGAATAATTTAATAGATTAATTTAGTATATTTTTGATTAATCCAGACCAGATTGTTATATGCATGTTGTCACAGGGCACTTAGGTGCCCTGCTCCTAAAGAGGGGAAACTGCCGGGGAAAGAGCCCTAGCAGGGAATAAGGAGCCCAGCTGTGGGTTGCCAGGGCAACCAGGAGGTCAGCTGACTGTAAAGGGCAGGGCCTGGCCCTTATAAACTCTAGGAGCTGAGGCCAGACCTGGCTGTAACAATGTCTATTCCAGCTGTGAGGCTTGGGGCATGGTAAAAGGGGTGGTTGGAGCCACGCATAGCCCATAAGGCTAGGGTGCCCCGAAGCACCCATTTGCAGGACCAGACCCTCGAGGGGTCTGGGAAACCACGGCATCTTAGTGTCCATCAAGACGTGACCAAGAGGGCATAAAAGGCAGCCTCCCTTATATATTTGAACATCAAAGACATGGCGAGCAAGAATCTGAGGGTGCCCTGGGGCCAGCTTGGCATGGGAAGGGGGCCTTGAGGAGATCACAGCCCTCCTGTAGGACCCCGCCGTGATACATGTGTAACAGGGGGACTGGGCCCCATAAGAGAAGCCAACCGGCCTGGCTAAGTAGTGGCAGCAGTGAGAAGGCTATTAATGAGGGGTGGCTTATTGGGAGTTAAAAATCCCAGAAAAAAGGGCCATAGCAGCTACATTCCCATGAGTGGGAATATGTGGTTTGTGGCACCTCATAGCCTTTTGAGGCACTGCAAAATGCATGTGGTACATGTTAATCTGTTCAACACATTGCATATCTGCAGCATGGGGGGGGCAAAATTAGAAACCAGAAAATCCCAGTATCTAAAAAAAAAAAAAAAAGTGCCAAAGAAAAAGTGATGCTGTGCATGTGGCAGCAGCATGTGCCACCTGAAGCCAGAGTCTGGCCAGCTAGAGCCATGCTCTGGCTACCAGCCAAACTCCACACACTGGGCTCACCACTGTTACAGTCCTGGGAGGCTGCTAGGACCCCAGGTAAAGCTGCTGGGGCCAGCACAGATGCGGACCCCAGCCTTCCCTACCTCACCCAGGTCAACTTTCCATGCTCCACAGTGTGCAGGCAGGGGTGGACATGGGGACAAGTAGCAGTGCCGCTGCTATTTGTCCCTGGGAAAATGCCATGCATACTCATAGGGATGCACCCAGAGAGTACAAATGTGGGAGAAGCAATGACAAGCATAACTGCTGAAATACATGGAGAACAAGGCTGTTTCATGAAGACCGTAACTACAGGGGACCCCTCCGTGAGTCCAGGATGAGACAACAAGGTTTTGTTTATTTGCTTGTTTTAAAGACTGTTGCTGGAGCCACCTGAGGAGCTCATCCAGGAGCAAAAGCCTGCCTGAAGAAATCTACAAGTGGTAATCTGCTTCCAGTTGGTGGAGAATGCAGGCAGACTCCACTGACAGCCAACAGGACTGACCCTGAACCACATGCTAAAATGGATGATGGGGCTGCATCAATTGGTGACACATAGGGGTGCATGCGGGTAGACATGCACCCCTTGAACTTGGCAGTGCACCCCCTGCAAAAAGCGCTGCCAATACTACCAGTGGTGCCTGTGTGCGCTCACTGCTCGCCACTGCTGACACTGCCAGTGGCGTCTGTGGGTGGTCCTCGATTGCTGCTAGCTGCTGCCGAGGCTGCCAGCAGCACCTGTGGGTGATCACCAACTAACGGTTGGCGCTTACCACCTGCCACCGACACCACTGTGGCTGCCTGCAGGAACTCCCTGCTCACCACCGCCACGCCACCACCATTGCCACCACCACCTGCGGACAGTTGCTGCATCCGCCCCAGCCTCCAGGGACACACGGCGTTCATGGCTGCATCAGCAGCTACAATAAGCTTTACAACAGCAGCAGCAGGTCCAGCAAAAGATGGAAGAGGAACAGCAGCACTTCAAGTTGCTGCTGCTGGAACAGGTGAAATACAGCATGCATGGGGTGGGGTATCTTGGATCCAAGCAGATGCAGGGGGGACACTTACAAAAATGGGCCCAGATAACGAGCCCAAAAGTTGGTGGTGGTGGTTTGTTGTTTTTTTAAGACACTTTTGAGAAGGTAGCTGAGGTGTATCAGTAAGCCCACAACCAGTGTAACCAGGTACTGCCCTACCTGGCTGGCAAAGCCCAGGGAGCTGAGGCTGCATGCAGTTATGACACTGAAATCTGCCTTTTTAGATTGTGTGGGGCTCATGGAAGAAACAAACACAAGCCAGTACTGAGCAAAGCCATTTTGTGCCAACTCTCAGCCTGCAGCAGTGGCACAGTGCCTTAAGGATCTGTGCAACCAGTGGCTGAAACTGGAGACCAATTCTGCCACAAATTGTGGGGCTGGTGATGTTATAGCAGTTTAGACCAATCCTGCCAGTGAGGGCCTGCGAGTGTGTCTCAGGAGAGAGAGTTTGCCTGGTTCTTTTGGCTAAGGATCTATGAAGAAATTAAGAGGTACTTCCAGTCATGCCCAGAGTGCCAGCTAACAGCCCCACATCTGAAGTACCAGGCCTCAATGGTACCCCTACCCCTGGTCAACACATCTTTGAACACATGGGGTAGACATAGTAGGTCCCTTGGAACTGAGCACCAGCAGGTGTCACTTGATCCTGGTCCTGGTAGACTATGCAACTCACTATCCCAGCTTGACAAAGAGGAATTGGGAGCACTGTAAATGTGCCAAGGGATGACAAGATCAAATGGTCACAAACTCCTCTGCGACCATTTCAGGCTGGACATAAGGAAGAACTTCTTTACTGTCCGAGCCCCCAAGGTTTGGAATAGACTGCCGCCGGAGGTGGTTCAAGCACCCACTTTGAACGCCTTCAAGAGACATTTGAATGTTTATCTTGCTAGGATCCTATGACCCCTGCTGACTTCCTGCCCCTGGGCAGGGAGCTGGACTCGATGATCCTCCGGGGTCCCTTCCAGCCCAAATGTCTATGAAATCTATGAAATTCCCCAATTCTCCTGGTGTCAGAATCACCGGAGCTCAAAGTGTCCATGACACCTTGGGCTCTTAAACCCTCCTTTTAAGGTCCATGGCTGAGTATGCTGCACCACACTGCAATTTTTTTTCACACCAACACCAATAACAATTTTAAGAAGAAAAAGCTTTCACAGAAGCACTTCATTTATCCAAAACCACTCTTATCCAAAGCAAGACTGGGTTTGTTGTAGTTTCATTTATATTTAAATCTTCCTGCTAATCCAAACTTCAACTAATATGCATTGTTTTAAAGGCCTTCATTCTCTCCTGATATTCATTCTCTCTCTGTTACCAATTTGAAGGAAGGAAAATTTTTTTACAAAAGCATCCCCCACATTGGCTATATTTTTAGCTCACAGGATCTGATCCAGAAAGCCACTTTAACATAAGCTTAGCTTTCAACAATAGTATTTCCCATGTGCTTGAATTTAAACATGAGCTCAAATTGTTTGCTTGACTTACTATTTTTCATTGTTTTCTTATAATTCTATTTGTATCCCATCTTCTTCTACCACAGAGAAGGGGGCTGGGGTGGTGTAGGCACTAAGCCACACTTGGCAGCCCAGAGGTTACAAGTTAGAAGCCATAGCAGATGCGCTTACAGTGCAGCCTCCAATGAAGCACTCACTGTGCAGCCACAGTGTCAGATTTCAATGAATCTGGGAATTCTGCTAAATACCTGGTCACAAGGACATAAGAAAGGGAAAGGAACCACAGAGAAACTGCAAATAGAAACATCACTATTTCTGTAGGTAGTCATGAATTCGAACAAAATTGAGAAAGCAGCCTGTGAATTTTCCAAAAGATGATCCAATTAAAATAAGATTTTTAGCCACCGAAAGCTTTATGATTGCCAAAGCACAAATAAAATTTAAATATGGTAACAAATTTAAATATTTTCTTATCCCAAATGGGAGGGGAAAAATGTATACAGGCTTACAATTTCTGATGGGATATTGTTAAGTTTTTGTTAACAATATCCTTATACCAAAATTACCTAATAATGAAAATTTGACAAAACTAAGTCAACAAAATATTAACTTGCAGCAAAACCTTCCCGGCAAGGCAAGTGCAAAGAAATTTATGATAACCCTACATGAGACTTTAATCCTGCACTTTAAGTGATCCAAGAGTATTGCTACAGGAAGATTTGCTAAAACTTATTTGCAAATTAATTTCATGTATATTATTAGCATTCTGTGAATTTAACCATTCAAGAAAGAATGCAGATCCTGCCACTTTTCCCCAAATTTACAGTGCTCCCAGAAACTATGATCAACTCCTACATATGATCTATATGTGAGCCAGATACTCAGTTTGCATCCTGTCTACTGATAAATAAATAGGCACCTGGCTGTAAGCTTCAGGATTAAATATACAAGAAGCTTAATTAAAGATAATCCCTTAGAGGCATTTATAAACCATGCGTAGTCGTTGGGAAGGCTGAGTGACACAACAGGCAAGATCCTACTGGGCATGTCTATACGTGCACTTGAATAAGCAGTAGCTTATTTTACTGCACCTTAAAGAATCACGTAAAAAACCATGTAATTATGCTAATGTGCAGTAAAATAGGCCACTGTGCTTTAAGCACCACTTTAAAAATGTGTGCTTTCAGTACTGCACATTAGGGCAGCCTAATGCACATTTATTTAGCACCTCATATTGGAGGGACTAAATTTAATGCACATATAGATGCGCCACTGCCATTAAGTCTAGAACTAAACCAAAGTAGGCCTTACTTTGAACTTCCCAAGGCTTCTATAGCTTGTGCTCATATTGTCCCTCAACTGATTAAGTATTATAGTTCAGAGCCACTTCAGCCTCTTCTAGCTTTGGAAGTGCTGAGCTTGTGTACCTGAGGACTATGATCTACACTTATTTCTACTAAGAGGATATATCTGGTTTCCTAACTCAATATTAATCTTTTACATGATTTCCATTTTTGCAGTTGCTGTAATTGGCATTTGATTTCCTACATTTAAAAAAGTTCTTCCCAATTTCTAACAGATCCTCTTGGCAAAACCCAATCAGTATCTAAAAATCACTAGTTAATTTCATAGCTATCAATTTAACAGCAGATCTATGTGGGAATTAGTTTCTACTTCCCCAGAAAACCCAGGAATTGCAAAATTTGCTTTCATTCTGAATCAGAACAAACTGTCAAATTTAGACATTTTTGGGGGAGCCAAATTTACAAAACACTTATTTTGGGTCCAAGTGATGTTTTTAAAATTACATCAAAAATTTTGTTTCAGTTTTTCTAAATTATAATTCAGATTCTAATATTTCATAATGAGGTGATTATAAAATTGCAAATTAAAAGTTCTGCATAACATTAATGAAATGCTTCATTTTTATTTTTTCTCAGACAATTTCATCAAAACCAACACATTCTTTTGGTATGTCTTAATTTTAGTGTATCAATATTTTGATTTTTTAAAAATCTAGAACTCTCTGGATAAAAATTTGGGGGAAAAATGTATAAAGTCTATTTATAAGGTGTTATTTTGACAAACTCTTTTTAGAGGTTTTATAACAATCATTTGTTTTGTTTGTTTACTTTGAATATACACAGTAGGGTGGAGTATTGTTAGAGACATGATGGTTCAGGACACCCTCTAAGTGACTGGGGGCTGCACATCTCACAGGCCACACTAGAGAGAGCTACCCACCCCACAGACTGCACTAGTTGGGCTCAAGGCCCCCTGAGCCATATCTTGCATGGATGCCCCCCACCATTGCACCATGCTCCTGCATCCCAGCCCCAGCTGGAGTGGGTGCCACAATGGGCACCCTCTCCCACTACTGAAATGACGCTTCCTCCACTACCACCACTGCACCATGTGCCCACATGAGCATTAGGGGTGTGCAAAATGAGCTGTATTTGATTTGGATTTGGCCATAATAGGGAACAGAGATTCAATTTGTTGATTCGGATCACTGTCTCGATTCGATTCGGCTGAATCTGAAGATTCGATGCTGATTCGGAGAATCAGTGATTCGGCCATAGACAAAGCTTTAAATGTTTTTTCTACATACCTTGAGGTACCAGGTGCAGCTCGTGAATGCTGCGGTGATGGGGTGGCCCACAGGAGCACCAGGGAGCTCCCTGCATGATTGGCGGTGAGCCTGGAAGTGGACCAGAAGTACTTCCAGTCCACTTCCGGATACACTGCCAAGTGTGCAGGGAGCCCCCCACACCCACCCTGGCTCAGCAATTGGCCATGGGGGCCCCCCCCGCATGCTCCCCAGTGGACCTGGAAGTGGACCAGAAGTCCTTCTGGTCCACTTCCGGGTCTGCTATCAAGCACTCTGGAGGCCCCCCCGCACTTCTGTGGGACACTCCATGTGCCTCAGCATCGCAGCATTCATGAGCCACCTGGTACCTTTAGCTATGTAGAAAAAACATTTAAAACTTTGTCTACGTCCAAATCATCAAATTTTTCCGAACCTCCCGAGTTGATTCAGAGGGTTCCAATTCAATTTGGAGAGATTAAAGGGTCTCCTGATACATGGATTTGGAGATTCAGCCACTAAATCAGGCCAAATCGCCACCGAATCGAATCAGCAACCAAAGCTTCACACAGCCCTAATGAGCATCCCCTGCCTACTGCTGCATCACATATTGCATAGCTGCAAGCTCTCCCAAAGTGCCCTGTGCCATGTTACACTACAGCACTGGCCCCCAGGGAAAGGTGCACAAAATATGGAAGCTGGAAGAGGGAGGGGAAGCCTAAACACACCAACTGCTGTTGCAACCAGAGTGATAGGGGGAGTCATGGCCAGGTGGAAGCCCAGCGACCACAATTTAATGGCTCATGGGCTGCTCATGGACAGCCCAAGTCCAGGAACTATGCAGGAAGCAAGGATTTTTAGGGTGATTACTTTTGTTGTACCAACTGTATACTTGGGAGATATTCAAGACAAGATTTTGGACCCAGAGCTGAAGGGTACTTTATTCTCAATAGCTTATCTAGCATCTCTCTCAACTATACAGAGTTGATCCAATAAAAGTTGTTATCATGCAAAAAACCTTTGCTGCTTTGAATTTAGACATATATTTGTGAGGAGTACCCCTAATGTCAGTTGTAATCACCACCTGATTTCATATGTAGAAGTCTTCAATCCAGCACTAGAACCTTCCTCTTGCTCTACAGCCACCCACTTCCTCAGACACAAGTAATTGTGCCTTGCGGAACTTACTAACAAAGTTTATCTACCGCTCCTTGCTTAGCCAGTTTTGAAACCATGCATATAGCAACTATACATCAGTGCAAAGCCTTTTTAAGCTTTCAGTGCTACATGCTGTCCAAATCTAGCTTGCATGTTTGGAGCTCACTTTTTCAAATGCCTGTAACTTCAAAAAACCAATACCATTTGATTTCTTCAAGTTCAGCAAAGCCTGAGCTCTGTACCAAGGTGCTGATTAATATGTGCTGAGATTCAACAGCCTTAAATGTAGCCATTCTACAAGAGAGCTGTTTAAACAATTGGTTGGATTTTTTTTTTTTTGTTTTGGATGGGAAATAACATGTTTTTCTCTACTTTCATTGAATTGAAATTGGCCAAGGAGACTGCTCAAACTTTCCTCAAAATCCACTCACCAGAGAAAAAACATGAAGATTTCCAAATTATGTCTCTACTCAACTTCCAAAACAAGCATATGAAAACACAAGGTAATAACAAGACAACTACTAGGGCTGTGTGAAACTTTGGTTGCTGATTCGATTCAGCAGAGATTCAGCCCAATTCAGCGGCTGAATCTCCGAATCCAAATCAAATCAGGAGACCCATTAATCTCTCCAATTTGATTTGGAGAGACAAAGCTTTATATGTTTTTTCTACATACCTCAAGGTGCGAGGCAGCTCTTGAATGCTGAGATGGTGGGGCAGATGGAGCATCCCAAGGGAGTGTGGGGGCATCTCCAGCATACTCAACGGCAGACCCAGAAATGGACCAGAAGCACTTCCAGTCCACTCCTGGGTCCGCTGCTGAGTGCACGGGGCAGGGGGGGCTCTCATCCCGCTGGCTCAGTGACTGGTGCCTCCTGGGTCTGGGGGGGCACCTAGGATCCACCTGTGGCCAATCACCAAGCTGGGGAGGCACGGGGGGGTCCACTGCCGAACACACAGGGGGTCCCCCCACGCTCCTGTGGGATGCTCCATCTGTCCCAGCATCACAGCATTCACGACCTGAGCCTGGTACCTCAAAGTATGTAGAAAAAAACATTTAAAGCTGTGTCTATGGCTGAATCACTGATTCTCCAAATCAAATCTTCAGATTCAGATTTGGCTAAATTGAATCGGGACAGTGATCTGAATCAGCGAATTCACACACCTAACAGCTTTGCACACACCTAACAGCTACAACAACAGTTCACCCCTACTAAGGTTATGACAGAAATTATTTTTCATCTTTAAACTTAATGAATGCTACTAACCAGCCTTTATAAAACAGCTGCAAAACACACATATTTCACATATTGTGCTCTGTGAGATATCGAGCATAAACTTACTGGTTTACAAATATGTAAAGAAAAAATAATGAGGCAAATTTCTTTCCCTCATAAAAATTATGTACAGATATTCTAGCAACATGTGCCATATGTGCTTATGATGCATGCCAAAAGTAGTAAACAAACAATATTGTTAATTGTCTTATTTGAAATCTACAACTACACAGAGGATTGAGATAAAGCAAAAGACATTCATTAGGAAAAGAACTGAGCTCTGGTGGATTAGGCAGGTGTGGGGAAATAACTCTAGTCACCAGCATGTCATGCTTGGGAAGAGTCACAGAGCTGTAGAGAAGTAGGGGCGCAAGGGACCTCCAGATGTCATCTAGTCCAACCCAACCCTCAGCCTGAGGCAGGATCATCCCTATCCAAATCATCCTATACAACCATAATCTAAACTCTACATAAGACTACCATCAAGACTGACACAACATACACCTAACACCCTAACCTGCCACAAGTAAAGCAGGGGAACCATGGAAGCCAAGGTCCTGCTTCTATAAAATATTGTCAATATATACTCAAGAGGTCTCAGATAGAGGGCCGCACCCCTGCTATAAAGAAAGGCAAAAAGCCCCACAGTCCATAGCAATTTGACCATGGGGTAAATTTCCCTCCTGACCCCAAATATGGTGATTGGTCTGACCCTGAACAGAGGGGCAAGACCCTCTAGCTGGAAGCTCTGGCTTTGGTCCCAGCAAGAGCATTGGTGCACCCCAGGCAAAGTCCCCAGCCTTGGCTATAGCCAACACTCAATGCCTCCGAGAAGGCTTAAAAATACCCTGACACATATAAAAGAAAAGGGGAAAGTGGGCAGGGGGGCAACTAGCAAAGCCCAGAAGCATTTGAAATACCCATAGTAGAACACCTAGGGTGCAGACAGAAGTGAAGCTCCCCACTCTAACTGAGAACACTTTGCAGGAAGCGTTCTGAGTTACAACCATCTCCTGGAACAAAAAGAAGTTCACTCTTGGTTCCAGGGGGAGGGGAATCTAGCTGCTGGCTGCTAGCAACAGCCCCTTGTCCCTGCTAGGCTGCAAAGTTTTCAGAATGGGAATGGGGAAAGAAAGCAAAGGAAACTCATTCTAGGGGTTCCCCAGCAAGCTCTGGAGGGTGGGGTGGGTGTATTGGAGCCCTCCCACCTTAGGAGGGGGCTCCAATACACCCACCCCACCTTCCAACAGGAGCTGAAACCCCCCCGAGACTGAACTCTCCCCGCTCTCTTTCCCCACTCCCATTCTGAAAACATCCATTACAAATGATGCTGTGTTTTGAAATGTCTTCATCTGACCCCTCATGCAATGAGGGGTCAGATTTTCACCCAATCAGCCATTTTTAAGCTGTCCACAGCTGCACACTTGTGTTTGGTCAAGGCTATAAATTACTTTCTGTGGCTAGATCAAGTGAAAATAGTCACGTGTGTCTGCACCCCTAAATCATCACTGACTGGTAGCTGTTCAACCTCTTCATGAACACCTCCAGTGATGGAGAAAATGCACTAGGCAGTCTATTCCACTGCCTCACTATTCTAACAGTGAAGCAGTTTTTCCAGATATACAATCCAAACTTACTTTGTTGCAACTTCAAGCCATCGATCCACATCCTCCTTTCTGCAGCAAGAGAGTGAAGGATGCTTTCCCTCTTATAGCAGCCCTTCAAATATCTGAAGGTTGCTATAATGTCCCCCTTATGCACCTTTTCCACAAGATGAACACAACCAGCTCCTTCAGCCTCTCCTTGTAAGATTTGCTTTCCAAGCCTTTGATCATCTTTGTTACCCACCTCTGCACCCCCTCTTACTTCTTCATGTACTTTTTAAAATGTGAAGCCCAGAACTGCGCACAGTACTCTAGATGAGGCCTAACCAGTGCTGAGTAGTATCACTATCATCTCCCATGTCTTGCACTTAATGCTTCTATTGATTTGTCCCAAAACCTCATTTATCTTTTGGGCGTCTGCATCACACAGCAGACTCATGTTGAGTTTATGATCTACCAAGACTCCCAAGTCCTTTTTCATGGTGCTGCCCTGCAGCCAGGTGTCATCCATTTTATATTTGTTCTTAAGAAAACATTAGTATGAATCCTCAGTGCCAAAGCTACTGCAAAGTATAACGTATACAGTAAACACTGAAGTTATTTCCTGTTACTATAATCATGCATGCATTTACACACTAATATATTAGTGTATATATAATATATACACTATATAGTATAATAAGTTTAGAACATTAAGCCTATTATATATATATATTGGACTAATATATATACACTAATATATTAGTCCAATATATATATATATTGGACTAATATATATATATATATTAGTCCAATATATATATATATATTAGGCTTAATGTTCTAAGCCTATTGAACATTAAGCCCAATATATATATATATATTGGGCTTAATGTTTAAAAGAGCTCAATGTCCAATGCTGGGATCATTTTTTAAATTGACCAATTGCATTTTAGCCAATGTGCTGAGCTCTTCTGGAAATCTGATAACAGGGGGCATAATGGGAACAGAGCTCTTTTGAATATCTGAACCCAGTTTACTGCCAAAATGGGAGCTAAACTCTCTACAAAACAACTAGCCCCAGATGTAGGTGCTACACCCATGCAAATCTGGCCTCATGGCATGTATCTATATGCAGACAGCATACATTGTTGTGTTTATAATTATCTCTACGTACAGACGAATAGATATTAAGATGTTTGATTATGATTAAGCAGATCACACTCATTTTAAGAAAATGTTGAAAACTACTAAGAAAATCCAGCTGAGTGCTAGCAAATGGCCAAAATCTGTGTTCACAGTAAATGTGGGTGGACAGTCCTGAGCTGTTTATGTATGCTGGCCAGAAGACAACAACACAAGGAATTTGAACTGCTGGAAACCAGATGAGAAGGTACTGCATATTACAACCCTTTCAGCAAGCTAAGGATCAGACCTCTGGTAGAAACCAGTGCAGGGGAGATTCATCTCCAAACCATTTGGCCACTGTAAACTATAATCTAATTAATCATCAATCGAAAATAGTATGTTGCTCCATTGCTTTATTTTGCTGGTTTCTTCAGTTTTCTAATGCTCACTTGAAATTGGTTTGGTAGCAGCTTCAGCTGCCTGGAAGTTAAACTAATAAAACAAAGAAAAGTTTGTTTGAGGCCTGGTTGTTGTATCTGAATCACTAAGTGCTCCAGTTTAGTTGAGCATGGATTAATAGGTTGGTTGGAGTAGAGAAGAGAAGGAAGAAAATTGCCTCCCTTTACCCCTCCCCACAACTTCTTCAAAGTATCCTTTTTGGATTAAATTTAAAAAAATCTTTTGGCACCAAGGCAGGTGCAAGGGACCACACATTCTTTTCCCAGCACACCAAATTGTAAACTTGATTTAGATCACAGAATAATAAGATGGAAATGTCTGCAGTTCATCTAGTCCCTCTTCCTGCATGTGCAGGATAATTCCATAAGTACATTTATCAGTATTCTCTACTGTTTAAGACTAACTTTACCATGCAAAAAGTCTCCCACTGTTTTCCCAACAAGGATTATTCCACATCATAATAGATCTCATTGGCAAGATGTTCAACCTAATTTATCCTGTTTTCTTAATTTCCTCTCATTGCTCCCAATTATAGTCCATTACTTTGCCACAAATTATCCTCTTCCTTTTTCACACGCTTCAAATGTTTGCAAGCTCTTAACATACCTCATCAATTATGCCTCCACTTAGTCCCCACTTGTGCAAGAGGTGCCTCAGAGAAAGGCCATCCGTTGTCAAGAAAGTCCCATTGACTTTGGTGCTCAAGGATTCACCATCATGATTCTTGTTACAAGATCTGGACCCAATGTTACTTTCTTCAAGGCAGAGGTATTTTTATTTTTATTATGAGAACGTTATTATTTAGTAGATGTTAGAAGCTGATCAGCCTTATTCACTGTTATGAAGGTTGATGCTTTTCTTCAGGAGAATCTGTCATATAACAGTGGACAGCAAATTACAGTCTAGATCCTGCATACCTTCCTTGGACACGTCCCCATGAGTGGCAACATACATTTCCCCAGGGACAAACAGCAACAGCACAATGTGTGCCACTGCTACTTGTCCCCTGGGAATATACATGACACTCTGGCACATGGCACATTGCTCTGGGTGGGGTAGGGGAGGCTGGGGCCAACAACTGTGCTGGTCCCACCAGCCTTACCTGGGGGCCTGCAAGAGCTACAGCGATCCTGCAGCAGGGAGCCTGGCTGGCAGCCAGAGCATGGCTCCGGCTGGCCAGGCTCCAGTTTTGGGTGACGCACACCTGCACAACTCCGCTTTTTTTAAGGTGCAGGTTTTTTTGACCCTGGGGTGCAAATTAGCAGTGCAGGGAATACCCGTATGTGTGGCACGTGCAGTGCTGCAGATGGGTCTGCAGCGTCATATACTGCAAGTCCTCGCTTGTCTGGATGTGTCCCTTGTGTGCAATTTTTAGGTCAAAAGGAGTTGCACGTGAACAGCACTAGGAGGATTAGTTAGGTCCCAAGATTCTTCTTTCTCAGTGTTTCTTCTTATCATAGTCAAACTTGTCCTAGCTTAATTTATAATCTGTTTCTTTTTGGGTACGATTATGCTGCCTGCTGTTTGTCTCGGACATAACTGTCACATGTTTCTGACATAGCTGTCACGTCAGGATTTCCTGGTATCAAATTTAGAGTCCACACTGCAAATGTGCAGTGTGGGGAACATTTTTTCATTCCCAGCATGCCTCTTGTGGCATCTCAAAGTGCTTTGATGTCTGGAAGGGGCCACAGAATACATCTACATATGCAATTAATTTGAAGCAATAAACTCCAGAGCAGTTTGAGTCAGAGTAAACTACTCCAGGGCACAGCATGTACATGTGCAATCATGACAGCAGTAATTTGAGCCAGGGTTGAGCAGTTTACTCCAGGGACACTTCTGCTCTGCTCTGCTCTGCTCTGCCCTGGGCTCCATGTGGCAGTGTGGGGCAGCAAAGGGGCTGGCTGGGGCATGAGGGTGCTGAAAGTGAGGAGCCATGTGGCTAGGGAACAGGCAGAAGTCTAGCCCCTTGCTGGCTGAGCTGACCGAGCTCAATTTATGCCGGCAGTGAACATCTGCAGATGTGTTTCATCAGTTAATTACTGTCCCTGAGGTACAGTACTATCTTACTGTGGCATTAATTAGTTTACTGCAGTCTAATAGCATTGCATGTGTAGATGGTGACACTTTACTCTGCAGCTAATTAGTCTATTCTACAGTAAATTGCATGTGTAGATGTGGCCACAGTGTAACAAAATGTGCATCTCCAAAAAACTTATGTTTTCTTTCAGTCTGTTGCAAATTAAAGCCCTGAATCTGCAAACTGCTCTCTGTGATCAAACATCTATGCCTGAGCAGGGTCCCTTATAAATCAAGAGGACTGCCAAGTAGATACAAGAGTCTACCTACATTTTTATATACTCGATCAGGATTTCATGAAACAGTAGTTTCATTCAAACTCTTTTCTCTCATTCTATTCCCTTTTGCAGGGAAGAGAGGACCATTTTCTGTGTTAAGGCTATTCAGAGCTAAAATGTGGATATATTCATTTAAATGGGAACTCTTTTTTTTTTCTTTTTTTTTTTTTAATGGACAAGCTCTTTAAGAAGCATAAACTGAACATCTTCTGACAAATGCCTTTTAAAACCAAACTTCTGGTTTCTGAATTAAAACTCCGGAGCAGTTTGAGTCAGAGTAAACTACTCCAGGGCACAGCGTATACATGTACAATTTTCTGAATTAAAAGCACTCTTTCTCTCTCTCTCATGTAATTGGAAAATCACAGTTTTAGGCTCCCAAGGTTCCCTTGTTGTCATCATTAGGTACCATTAAGTACCTGAAGGCAGGCTTAAACCTTAAATATTATAGCAGGGGAAATAAAAGTGGGAAATAAAGACTGTTGATCTTCTAGTGAGATGCTCAAAAAACAGTTTATAAAATGGGAAGGAAAGTGAAAATGAAAAATAGTTTCTGAATATGTTTTTCAGAAGTATAATATTTGGTATCTGTTAGCCCTGAGAGACTGGTCTGCCATGATGTAGAACAGCTGATGTTTACTTGGAAAAGGCAATGGGTAGATATGGAATTGCTAGTAGCAAGGCCATTCCATGCAGCATTAGTTAGGTACACTTATAGAGAGAATGTGCTACGTACACATTCAAGAGACTTTTCACATTGTTTTGAAGCTGTACAATCTGACAATTATAGCATGTGGTCAACAGGATTTTTTACCTCATGATTAGAAAGAGAGAGAACAAAAAAAAAAGAGAGAAGAAAATCTATTGTGCCTTACTGCAAGAAAAGAAAAAAAATTGCTACAAATTTAAAGAAGAGCATTTGATAATTAAAACAAGAAAGATATCTGTGGGGAGTGGCAGTGGGGATTAGGGAAGTCCTAAAGAAAGGGGGGGCCTCCCACAGTTTGTCTTTTTTAGCACTTTTACTTGTGAATGTCTGATTTACAATATATTAAATCCCCCCTTGCGTCAGTATGCCTATGGAACACAATAAAAGCAGAAAGGTAGTGTAAAGGTCTTTGCTTAGAAAAAGTCTACCCTTTCCCCACTCCTCTCCCCTTTCTTTTTCTCTCAATCTTTCAGGATGTAAAGGGATAAATTATAATAGGAAGATAAATAAGGAGGGTAGCAGGTGGAAATCTCAAAACCCCTAAGTCACCACCCACCTCTCTCTCAGAAAGATACCCAACCGAATGTACATTCACTACCCTAGCTCTAGAGATAAAGTTATTTAACCAATAATAAAAGATGGCAGATAGCTTTCTGTTCTGAGGAGGAATGTCGTATTTCAGAGCTAGTTAGTGTCCAAGTTTATGATGGACCTAGGAAGTTTTAATACCTCTTAAAACTAGTCATGTCAATATATCCTCTCTTCAGATAAGCTTAGCATTGTTTTTCAGCTTTTCTTCCTCTCCTCATTGTTGTTCTGACTTGAGTACTGACAACAATTATGTAAATGCTCTGTATAGAGTCTGGGAGTTAGTTCACAAATGGGTTGCTGATGCAAAAGTCATTTTTCTAGAGCTGTATTGACTCCACAGTGCTAAAATAGACATGCATCATATCACTTTTGTCACAAAAGCAAACAGAAATCAGAAAGCATATCTGTGAAATAAAATTTTAATTTTAATTTTTAATTTTCTTTAAAAAACCTCTGTGACTATCCTGGCCATTTGATGTGATTACAGAAAGCAAAAATGAGTATATTCACTCATCACAAATGCTGATCCAGTCCAAATAGGAACAGAGACAGGTTGAATCACCATACAGTCATAGATGCTAGGGTTGGAAGGGACCTCAGCAGATCATCGAGTCCAACCCCTAACCCGTAGGCCTCTAACCATATGAATGGCTCTCCTCTGGACCCTCTCAAGGTTATCCACATCCCCCCTGAAGCATGGCGCCCAAAACTGGACTCATTAGTCCAGTTGCAGATAATAATCATTCTTGACTTTTAGTCTAGTGTAAAGGTTTTAAATCAAGATCAGCACCACAGCACTTTGCATTGTTGAAATGACTGGCAACAATCACTGCAGAACAGAAACAAGTAGAAGGGCCCTTCTTTTTAAAAAGTTAATAAGCACAGTAGACCTTTTCATAGCATGGAGTAAGGTGGAGGATGAAGAAGACTGCCATGAAAGAGGCTTTATTTGTACTTTATTGGCATAATTAGTATCAGTTACCCTCTCACTCAGATGCTACAGCACCCACCAAATTTGTACAACAATGAAAAGAAGGAAAGCTTGCCAAACAGATCAACAATGCATCATGCTACTACCTTAATAACAATTATATAAATGTTGGTGAAGATTAGAGGGACTGAAATGTATTAGTTTAACTTGTGAAATGTCACGAAAACTTATCACAATAAGCAGCTGGCAGAGTCAGAACACACATTTTTTCCTTTAGAAGAAAAGAATGGAATAATTTCACATTTGTTTTTATTTTCTCTTGTTAAAAAACAACTTTAAAACAAATGGTAAAATAATTATAAAACAGGGCACAAGTCGTTCCATAATGCTTAAACACATTCTTTGCTGAGAAAGGAATTTTGCTCTATCTATGTTTGTTCCCTAGTTCCTGGAAAATAGGATAAAATCCTTTGGAAGCTAATAGCAAAACAGCTTCAGTAGGAACAGAATTTCACTTAGAATATTCTAGGACAGTGCTTCCCAAGCTTTTCCTTAGCATAACCCCATTTATGGCCCCATTTCCTCAGCATGACCCCATTTCCTCAGCCCCTCACTCCCAACCCACAGCCCCCCACTCCCATGATCCCATCTGCTGATGTTGCAACCTCACGTGAGGTCACAACCCACAGTTTGGGAACTGCTGCTCTAGGACATAGTGGCTGCTCTGGGATGTACCACTGGATCTGTGATGGAGCTGCCATGTGCTGGAGTGAGTGCTGTGTGTAGTGTGGTCCCAAAGTGGGCAGAATAAGCAAGATATTTGGTGCATGGGGCCATGTGGTGCACCCCGCAGACTGCCTGTGAGTCAACTCCAAGACCCACAGGCTGCAGCTCTAGCGGCCAGATGATAGGGGTCCACAGGTCGGATCTGGTCCACATCTTTGCTACACCTACTCTAGGAAGAGGCGTCTCCAATTCTGGCACTGATGCAAGCAAAAACAAACCCCATAAAACCCCAACTAAGGTATCTAGATAGATAGGCCAAATACAGTCAGCTGCTTAGCTGAAGGTCTGCTTGCTACAAGGTACAATGAAAGTAATGTTGTCAACTTTCATTGAGTCTCACAACACTAAAGCTTGAGCTGCTGAGATTACAAGAAGCCCAGCTCTCATTGTAAGAAAAATAAAAGTTAGTCCTGAGACTTCATAGTTGTGCAGAAAATCTTGCAAATGGGACCAAAATGCTTCAAATATTTCCTTATCATAGACTCATAGAAAATTAGGGTCAGAAGGGGCCTCAAGAGGTCATCTAGTCCAACCCCCTGGTCAAAGCAGGACCATCCCCAACTAAATCATCCCAGCCAAGGCTTTGTCCAGCCAAGTCTTAAAAACCTCCAAGGGTGGAAATTCCACAACTTCTCTGGGTAGCATGTTTCAGTGCTTTACTATCCTCCTAGTGAGAAAGTTTTTCCTAATATCTAACCTAAACATTCCATGCTGCAACTTGAGACCATTCTTATTCTGTCATCTACTACCACTAAGACCTGTCTAGGTCCATCCTCTGCCCCAGCTCCACGTGGGGCTATTAAATCCCCCCTCAGTCTTCTCTTCTCCAAATTAAATACTCCCAGTTCTCTCAGCCTCTCTTCATAAATCAGGATCCTGCAGATTGGATGAGTAGCACAGGATTAGACTGGATCCTCTGTATGGGGCTGGTCTGTGGGCTGGATCCATCATGAGGTTGGCATTTGGGATCAGTCAGCAAGCACACCAGCTTATACTCGTATGCCATATCTAGACTGACCCCACATACCACATCCAGCAGCAAATCAACCCTGCACACCAGTGCAATCTGGAGCATGGGGCCACATCATCCAGGCCCCCACAGGTCTGGAAATTTGGCAGTGAGGAAGCAGTGAAAGCAACAGCCCAATTACTGTTGCCACTAATCCCCTGCTGCCAAATTTTCAAACCTGTGGGCTCCACAGGCCTGCGGGCTATAGACTGAGCACCACTACTGTAGATCAATGGAGCTCTGACTCACCCTCATACAGGATTTGAAAATTAGGCCCATGCATTCTTGCTAAAGCAGAAGCACAACTGTAACTTTGTCAAACTGGGGATTATTCCTAAAAAGGGAACTGCTAAAATAATTTCCAAAGCTTAAAATTCCCATGATCTGACTACTTACTGTTGCCTTCTGAAGAGAGATAGCAAAGGGAGAAGTAAAGGAAAGTTCCTCAGTCATCCGCTTGCTTCTCTGATGAGAGATCTGAGCTTATAGTGTCACCTTTTTTCTGTAGGCTTCCAAAACAAATGAGAATTTTAAAAAATCTTTAATAATGAGTGGATGCAAAGAAGGAGAAGCAGAAGCAAAAGAAGAAGAGAGGGCTAAGTTCAATGGAATAAACATTTTGAGACTTTCTCCTGCTATTCCTAAGAAGCGATAAAAATCTAACGTAAGTCTATCAATACCATGGTGACATGCACACAATTTCATTAGCATATCATCTAACTCCAGACCCCTTATTAACTTTTTATTTTTAGAAAATATACATGGGGAGCAATGAATGCTTCTCAGTTTAGGATTTAAGGGTGTAAAGACTTTTCTAATTGTTTAGAAATTGTTTCCACAGCTGTGAGTGAAGCACTATTCAAAGCAATACCCAAGTTGATGCTGAAAGCACTAGGGATCTTATCTCATGCAGAAGCATGAGACAAGATCAGAACATATTAAAAATGTTCAAAAGCTTTCAGTAATCAAAATTCTGATGAGGGAAAAAAAGAAGATTTTGGGGCATTTGATAATTGAAGTGGATTAAAGGAAGTAGCATGTTAGCTAACAGAGATCCCAACCTGTGTGACCATGGGACCACCACTACTTTATCCAGACTGTATCAGGACATTTGGGAGGCATTTAGTTTGGGAACAAGTTTCCCTGGTTGGAACTACTAGGGGGTAGACCAAGTCCACCCATTCTTTTTCATGTGGGCCTCAAGTAATACCACTTCAGAGACACCATGGCCTGGATTTGAACCAGTAGACGTCTGGCTTTGTTTGGCATTAGAAATTCTCAGAGACAATCTCTCCCCATTCCCTGATCTTATTTTATCTGATGAATAAAGAGCTTTAAAAGTTTGCTGTTCAAGACTATATTTGCATTTTGTTGGAGGTATTTGCTTTTGAACTGAGTTTTATAGATTAGATAAAGCTAATCTCCTGTAATCTGTAGTATAAGTAAAGAGAACCTGTTTACAGGTCTCAGCTCTGCACTCCCCTCAGTTCGGAAAGAGGTGCAAGGCACAGATGGCCCACCATGCTATCTGCTTTGACAAGAAAACAACGTGGTGTTTGCATCAAGACAAATCACTTACAGGAATTAAGATGGTAACAGAATTTAACAATACATATATCCATATACAGTCCTGTACCCCTGCTAAGGCCCAAATATAGGTGCAGATTTCAAACTATAAAACCCAATATGGTTTAAATCCTGCATAACTAAAGCTATCCCTGAGTGTACGTGATTCTGAGGTATTCAAGATCAGGATTGTGTGGAAATAAGATACAGGCTGGTGGGGTGGGGGGAATAGAAGGGGAATGACTAGTAGAGAAGTACCTGGGAAGTCAGATGTCAGGCAGGTTATAATGTGTCATAAATCCAATGTCTATATTTAGTCAATGATTTTTAGTATCCAGGAGGTTGATGAAGTGGAGTTCATAGACTCGTCTCTGGGAAGTGTTGTGTAAGTTTCTTTTGAGGATCAGGACTGAGAGATTGGAGAGAGAGAGGTTTTCTTGTGAGAAATGTGCCCCCACAGGAAATTGGGTATTCTTGTCTATGATAGATTTCTGGTATGCATTCATTCTGGTGTGCAGTTGTTGTTTGGTCTCACCTACGTATTTCCCATGAGGGCATTTGGTGCATTGGATGAGATATATTACATTTCTGGAGGTGCAGCTGTGAGATCCAGGAATGCTGATGGCTCTGTTGTGGAGTGTAGTAATAGTTGGGGTGGTGGAGATGTGTTGGCAGGTTTTGCATTTCTTGTCATGGCATGGTCTGGATCCTTTTGGTGTGTTCTGAGTCTGAGGAAGTTTGCTTCTGGTGATGAGGTTGGCGAGGTTTGATGTTTGTTTGAAAGCTAGGATAGATGGCTCTGGGAAGATCTCTTTAAGAATAGGATCTCTTTCCAGTATGGGTTGCAATTGTTTGATGATTTTCCATACGGGTTCGAGGGAGCGGTGATATATCATAACCAGCGGTGTGCGATTTGTGGGGTTTTTTCTTATGTATTGCAGCAGTTCTTCACATGGTATCTGGGTGGCTCTTTCAAACATGCAATCTATCTCTCTGGAGGAATGTCTTTGTTGGGTGAAAGCCTTTTTAAGATTGGTGAGGTGGCAATCCCAGGTGTTCTCTTCCGTGCAAATTCGGTGGTATCTGAGGGCTTGGTTGTATATCACAGCTTTTTTGGTGTGTTTAGGGTGATTGCTGGTTCTGTGCAGATATGTATGTTGGTCTGTGGGTTTCTTGTATAATGTGGTCTGTAATTTATCATTCTGGATACTGATCATCATGTCTAAAAAGGAGATGTTGGCGCTGGAGTATTCTAGAGAAAGTTGGATGGAGGGATGGTGATTGTTGAATTTCTGATAGAACTCAATCAGAGATTGCAGGTTTTCAATCCAAATGATGAAGATGTCATCGATATATCTTAAGTATAGCAAGGGTTTGTTTGATGGTGCAGTTCTTGAGGAAGTCTTCTTCCAGGTGGCTCATAAAAAGGTTGGCATACTGTGGGGCCATTTTTTGGTATATAGGCTGGTAACATCCATGGTGGCTAGGAGGGTGTTGCTGGGAAGGTGGTCTATGATTGTACAGTTTCACTCTTCTCAGAGTAGACATAATTAAATTTAATACCCTTTTTACCTGAGCCTAGTTATAAGAGGGAGAACAAAATGAATAATACCCATAAAGATTCAGAAAGTGATTTTTACGGTGTCCAAGGTTGGGGAAAGAAGGTGAGGAAGGCTGGCAACTGTGAATATAGAATGATGGACTGCCATTGCAGAGGTTTGTTAAAGACTCCACAAACCATGTAAAATGTCTTTGTTGAACATATACAGTGACACATGAAATCTGTAGACCACTATTTTATGTGATACTTGCACCAAAAAAATCACCTGTTTTCTGACTGCTTTCTCCGTTAATTGCTATATTTCCCAGTTTTAGGACTTGATCAAGCATAGAACCTCTCTTAGATAGATTTTAAGGTCAGAAAGGACCTTTATGATCTAGATGATTAGAATTTCTACTGAGGGAACATTACCCTCAGCTTCCTCTCTTTCTATATCCAGGCTGATGAAGCTACTGTGCAATACACCCATGCCACTTCCCAATGCTCCCAGCTGCTTTACACCTTTCCTTCAATGCTTCCTTTCCAGCTTTATGGAGTACCCAGAGACCTGGCTACTCCAAACCAGTTGGCTAGCTGAACAACAGGAAGCCTTGAAATGTATGAAGTGTTAGTTAAATATATTCCTGCACAGCCCTTCTTAAAAAGTAATAAATAAATTAAAATGTTCTCCCAAATATATAGCAGTTTCAAAGAGAAATCTCAGTGCTTTTTTTAAAAAGGTGGGTATTTGTGTCCTCCTTTTACAAATGGGAAAACCAGACCACAGAAAAAAATGAAGTGATTTGTGTAAGTTAGGAGGTGAGTAGAGACTCAGTCCAAGAATGCTGACTATAGACAGCCTGATTCATCTCTACTGCTACAAAGACATGCTAATTTCCACTAAGCACTGCTGTGCTCTGGGAAGAAATAACTCACAGGGGAAAACAACTGGCATTTCCATCAGTATCTTGGCTCAAGAGGACCTTAATGCAGCACTAGGGTGCATGCTTAGAACACCTCTGTGATGCATAACTGCTAGACTTGGGCCCCTGACAGATGTTACACTTAAGACGTGATTAACTGGTTAACCACATCTTAAGGAGTGACCTGGCCACACAATCAACCAATTAATGGTGTAATAAAACAAGGAATAAGCCACAAAGTTATTATGCAAAATGTGTCATACCTCTGTGGCTGGCTCCTATCATGCCTCTAATTGAACTTGTGGCTAGTGGCCAGGCTCTGGGGCACAAGAGAATCTTCCAAGATTCCTGCATGCTCCAGAGACTGAGAGTGCCCCCTCAACTATTCATAGTTTCCATCTGGGGGGGCACACCATGCATTCCCCAGCTGGGAACCAAGCTTGCTACTCCCAAGGCAGGGGGCGCCTTGGCTCAGCAATGTGGTGCAATGGAATCTGATGTAGGATCCCGAAACTGTACCTCATGCCATGCACGTGTGGCATGGCAGGAAGCACAATCATTGGGATTCTGCATCAGATTTCATAGTGCCTTAACTTTAAGGTCTGCCATGGACCTTGGGACCACACAAAGCAGAACTGAGTGGGTCAGACTTGTTTTTCAGAAGTGTTCTGGCTTCAGCAGGGAAGCAGTATGGGTGTAGTATCAATATAACTGATATAATTTATTGAGTATAAATTGTATAGTACCAAACCTATTAAAGTGTCACCAATTCAAAGTTTTCTTAGATGTGTTGTTCCTAATCCCTTAATTCTTGAATAGTGGTCTTGGGTATACATGAAATTATTCTGTAATGGCTAATGTACTTTACATTCACGTCTTTCCTTATCCCAAAATTACTTTTCAAGTGTAGATTAATCCCAAAGAGAGAGTTTTGCTCCGGATACTTGCTTTAACTTGGTCAGCATTAGAATCTTTTAGCAGAGAACATGCCCATAAAGAATCATTGTAATAGTATGCAGACATGATAACACAGAGGACAAAAATTACAAGACAAAGTCAAGTGAAAGAATCATCATGGCCTCTAGGCATCTCAGCAGGCATCTGTAGAATGCTGCTTCTGGTGATGTGGGCCATTTTGAACCCACCAGATGGCATTAATTATACAGTGCAACTGTTTATATTTGCATTTTTAAAAATATGCACCCTTTCATCTTGCTGGCAGTTGTTTGTCAAGATATTTAGTTCTCACCTTAACTGTCACTATGGAATGCTGCTAAAGAGCATTCAAGATGCCTGATAACATAGGCATGCTTAAGCAGCTGGTATATGTGTGCTTGAGTTGCCATTCATACTATCTATTGCTAAGTAGCCTAAGCACAGTCTTGGTCACTGTGGGTGGGGTGTATGTTTGGATTATGGAAATGCTCATTGTACAATAATATTTCTGCATTGTCTTTAAAAAATATTTCCTGTGCTAAAGCCATTTTATCACCTCCAATTAGATTGTCTGTTCATATAAATAGGATGGAGGTTTGACCACAGCCATGGTAAAATTTGTCAATTAGCAGCATACAGATTTAAATTATTCTGAAGTAAAGAAAATGTTAGGGGCTCAAAACAAAATTGGGAATAGAAATGCAAAAAAAGAAGAAAGTTCACTTACACTTAGCTTATTCAAGTGCACTTTTTGTTCTTATCAACACATTGCACTCAAATTTGGTTTTATAATTATATATTTATGTCATGTATACACATACCATATATATTCCAAAAGATACAAGTCAAAACACCGATTAAAAATGGCAAGTTTTAACCTGGTGAGGAATTTCAAGTCTCATTTCCTGAATTTTCATCACTTCCACAGTATCACATTTGATAAAACCCCTTAAATGATGAAAGACGAGACAATTCTAAAAGTGAAAAAATATGCCACAGAAGAACATTTTGGATCTTAGGATCAGTGATACTTTTGAATGTACAGTAGCTCATTTGTTAATGAATGCAAGAGGAGCCAGTAAATAAGAGACCTGCTTCATTATGGCTGTCCCACAGTTACTCTAAACCTTATTTTGCAGCAGCATGGAGAGAATAAAAACTTCTTAAGCTGGTTGTCCTTCGCTCTGAGACAGGATAATCTTAGAGAAACATTTTACGGTGCATCTTTTGAAGAAAAGTGCATTAGTCTTTACTGAAAAAACATTTGGTTGACCTTGAAAATAAAAGCATTCATGAGAAGTATGAGCAGAAGTTTTCATTATTCTTTAAGCCCTCCCTTCAGAGAGACAAAAAATTCCACCCTCCATTGCAACTCCACAATACCAAGTTGCCAGGCAACTGATCTTTTATGGTGGGTTGCCATGGCAACTGATGTAAACAAAATCATAAATCCCATTACCTAGCTAAATACTAGGGTTGTGTTATAAAAGGAAAAAGTGTCACTCTAAAGTTTAAAGGGATACTATAAAAGACAGTGACAACAAGACTTCAGAAAAAAATTAATTGCTATGGATGATAGTGTAGTTAATAGAGGGTTTTTTGCTGACATTACAAAGTCTTCTAGCCTGTAATAAGTAATCCAAGACCAAAGGTGTCAAAATTCAATAAATGCATTTTCTGCATAGTCAGGTCAGTTTAGGAAAGTGCCACATTCAACAGGTAAACACTTCTCTTCATTGAAGCCAACCTGTATACAGAAGAGTATCATGAATATAAATAAAGGGACAAAGGTGAATTAAAGCTATGAATTCCTGGTGCAATAACCCAGCTCCACAGTCATGTTTTGTGACTTGGGTCTATTGGCCCATTACAGTTTTACATTATGCTTGGTACACTAATAGCACTCAGTAAGTTTAATGGTATTCTTTAACAAAAATTAAGCCAAATACACAATGAGTTATAAACATTAGAATACCTTACAATCCAGTCTGTCAAAGAAATTTTTTAAGAAAGGTTTTGTGTTATTGACAAGTCAAGCCTATTTTATAAGGTTCACAAACCCACAAGCAACTTCCTGGACTTAAGAACTTACAGGTCTGCAAGGCAGACTTGAATTGTCCAAGTTATGCCTTTGTGACACTCGTGTTAAGAACCTTAGTTTTCTTTCTTTCCTTCTCACGTTCCTCTCTCTTTTGATTAATACATTTTCTAGATCCACTTTACAAATATAACCTGAACTAGACCTAAATACCTATCTATATAGGGAGTAAGTGTAGGTTAATCATTAACTCCAGGGGTGAACATTCTTAATCCAAACTGGAAGTGCATTCAGATCATTTGGAAGGCTCTCCGTTCCTGACGAAGTGTGTCCATCCATAGTGTTCCTCAAGGATAGTTAATCCACTTTAACTTCACACCCTAACATATTCTGGATTATTTTTTAAAACAAACCCTAAGGCATTTGCCAACAAAAACCTGAAAACCAGTGAGCTGCATTTTTTTTTTTACAGAGCCTTACCTGCAAACCTATGGCTATCACCTGTGGCTTCTCAATCTCTGACAAGAATGACCATTAAAGTTAACTCCCTTCCTATATGACTACCTTATCTCATTCTTTTCTTCCATGTCAAAAAGTCACACATCAATCCAAAAATAGTTGGAGAAAACAATACATTCAGAGCCCCACCCAAAGTGGCAAGTTTTCCCCATGTTGCAAGCATGCCAGATCATTTCAGAGGTTGCATAACTCAACAGAAACTTAGTGGCAGTGTAGACAAATGTGCATAAGGCCAAATTCTACAGGAGGTCATTATGAATTTATACCACCATAGGTCCAACTATCACAGCTTCTTTATTGTACACTGATCCTTTCAGCCTGCACTGAACACCTAACTCAAAATAAATAACACTATTTAGCATTTGATTTTAGTTGCTCAGCAGTTTTTCACCCTTGGTGACAATGCTCATACACCACTAACTTGAATTCAACGTCATGCTACATTCTATTAAATATGTCACAAAACCCTAGATAAACAGTGCAAGTTATTGTATTTCTTTCATGCACCTGTTTTATAATTAGATTAAGAATTGTCCACAGATTTGTCAGGATTTTTTTTTAACCTGTGTGCTATTGCTTTATGCACCTTTAACTCACAGATTCTTTTTGGTTTTCTTCTATCATGTATTCCATAATAAAATTATGGATTGAATTAAGACGTTCCAAATAATTACACTATTTACACTGGCCTTCACCACACTTTCCATCGCTCCATATACAGGACTTAATAGTCTGTCATTTCTGTTCATTTCTGTCAGAAAGATATTTCTCAAAAGCAATTCAAGAACCCGCATACACGTTTTCAGGTAACTGAAATACAGCAATCAGGCTGAATTGTTGAAGAGTGGAAATTAGAGTCTGTGGAGTTTATCATCATTTATGTCCTGATCCTTCTAAAAAGTATTCATATTTGGTTTCACTGAAGTCCTGGTCCTACTCACATAAGAAAGGAATACCCACACACGGAAAGCCATAAAATTAGGTACTACCACAGTAAAAGAAAGAAGATTCCTGTGTTTTTTCTTCACAAAGTTCTAAGTATACAAAAATGCAGAACTAGACTCCTTTCCAAATGAAAAACAGGGTGTCCCTGGAACATAAAGCTGTTGGCCTAAAATGAACATAACAGAAAAACCACTCCAGATATTCCACTATTATTATTATTTTCATTCTTCCCTTGCCCAGACTTTAGAAAACTGGACCATAACTGAATCTCCCTTGTAGATTTTCCACCCAAATGTTTTGCTGAATCCATCTGACCTTCTAACCACAGTATTAATTACAGCAGTTTATTCTGGCGTAATGCACAGATTCTCCCAGCTTCCTAAGTCAGTCAGAAATGATAATAAATGGAGTGATGGGCTACATAGAGGAAGTATGAGCATGCAAGAAAAATAAGGGTAACCAAATACTTAAACTTTTTAATGTTGTTTGGATGAGAATAAAGAAAAAAGGCCCATAGCACTAATTGGCATTGGTCCGCATCAAAAAACCACCACAGAATTTGGCACAATTCAACACTTTCTGCTCTTGAGAGGCCCAGGCCTGGATGCTGCAAATCAGAAATGCATTAGCAGAGCTGTCTAAGGAAGTTTATGCAGTGCCTGGCTAGACTTGAGCAGGCTGACACAGAAAGGAAGGCTCACAGGTCTAAATGAATAATCATGGGTTTTTTCCCCAACCTTTCAGACTTCAAGGAGCAGGGGCAAGTGGGAGGTAGAGGGAGTAGGTAGAAAAAACAGTTTCCCACAGGTACCTTATTTGACAACATTTAGGGATCCACAGCCTAACCTCTCAGGAAAGCAAAGTAAACCTCTCTCTGCTTCTCTCTGCAGACACTAGAGCAGGGGTTTTCAACCTTTTTTAACAAATGTACCCCTTCTGATGGTGGTCGCCAGATGGGGGGTGCTCACATGGCACGCAGGGGGGTGCTCACATGTAGGGAGGACTTGCACATGGGAGGGGTTCGCACACACGGGGGGGTGGGGGGGGCAGCTTACATGGCAGTGGCCGCCACCGTCACCCACCACCCACGCCACCACTGCCACCTGCCGCCCCACACTGCCGCCGCCACCGCTGCCATGCCCCCGTTTCCCATGGCCAGTCACACATGCAGCTCCGCGGGGTTGCTGATGGGCCTTGCACCCGGTCAATCACGCACTGCCCGTCAGCAACCCTTGGAGCCGCCGGCCAGGTGGCATCTGTGCAGCCTGCAGGGGGCACCACGGCCCACACTCCCCCCACCCTGCTCCATCCCTGCCTCCCCGCGCGTACCCCCTATCACCTTTCCATGTACCCCTAGGGGTACACGTACCCCCGGTTGACAACCCCTGCACTACGGTATGTGGTCAGAGTGTAAGGATGACTAGTGCCATCCTTGCCTTCTCTTTCTCTCAGAGGTAATCTGTCTTCCCAAGCCATAGCTCCTCTGCAAAAAAATAGAAGCTATCCTTTCAGCATGCCCTGAAAAGGCAAATTAGTTTTCTTCAGTGAAAGTGGAAACCCTCAGTTGAACTTGTTGGTGTTTCTTCTCTGTCAAAATAATATAATCTTTTACCTGGAAGTGGCCGCATGTGTCCAAAGTCAAGATGTGTGAAGCAAACAAGCACTATCTGAGAGCAAGAATTTCCCTTAGGCATAAGCCAACCCAGATGAGGCAAATTTACAGAACTGCAGATGTGGCTTACAGAAGCCAACACGACCTGAGGTGTTAAGAGTTTTGCTCCTGAGTGAGAATCTGGGAGTGAATTTATCTGGAGGAGATTTTCCTTTACAGGTCTAAGCTGAAAGAGTAGAGGCTAGTCTGTCTTTAGAATGAGTGAGTCAGTGGTATTTGGTCCCAGGTTATATAAAATGCTGAAGAGGCGCCACTCAAAGAAACTGGATGCTTCTGCTTTTTTAAAGTCATTATCCCCTTACAATCAAGTGCCTCTTTTTGCACACATGAACATCTTCTAGAAAACCTATATATGTTAATGCTACACAAGCCCTCCAGACAGTTTTCAGTGAAGACAAAAATCAAATTGGCATGGAATTAGAGCCATGCTGATTTTAGTGAGTGCTGCAAGCGAGGGCGGGGTACCATATTTCTTACATACAACATGTGCCTTTCTCATCCCCACCTCAAAAGCAGCCCCCTATATTTGTGTTGTGTGTTTTAATAGGGCAAGCCATTTTCTTCAGTTGCAAAGAAGCAGTCCTGGAGACATTGCACACCATGCAGCTGCCAAGATAACTACTGCTTTTGTCTGCTCAGCACACTGAAGGGGCAGAGTCTTGTGTTAACCGTCGCGCAGCTGTAACTATTGACTGAGCACTGCAACTTGTACCCAAAGCAGCAAGTGAGCTGCTGTTGATATCTTGATGAGGCTTGTGATGTGGAAACAAAACTTTATTTACAAGAACTTATATGAAGAACTACTTACAGTAAGAAAAATAATAATCTTGCTATTGCCCTTGCAAGGGTCTGGGACCTTACCTTGGGGGACCTAGAATAAATCTTCTTGGGAACATAGAGTAGAAGTGTGGCATTGCAGGAGATAGTGTACCAAACCAGGAAGTACCTCATGCCACACTTCCTGGACACACTGTTTTCCAGAAGACTTTATGTCACACAATCATCAATGGCTCTCAAAAAATCTTTTTTCTACATACAACCTTCCAAAAACAAGGTGTGTGTTTTATTTTTGGGTGTGTTGTATGCAAGAAAATATGGTAACTTAGCAAATACAATCACCATATATACCCAGGTACTGACCTAGGTTGAGCTGGTGTCCTCATTTCCAGTGCAAACAGCAAGGAACCAAGGCAGTAGGATGTCATGAATGTGTTCAAGAATGTGAAAGCCTGTAGAATCCCTTGTTAATTTTGTATCTTCAATTGTGTTTTCTGGGCTAGTGTACTTAGATGACAGTCCCTATCATAAATTTGAAAATTCACCCTAAAATGATAAAGAGAATTTATTAATTACTAGAACTGGCTGAACAGCAACAATAAAATGATTGCAGAGGGATTTTCAAATACACATCTCAAATGGAAAATGTTAAACATGAGGTCATGCTATATTCTATTCACAAATATTCATCTGCCATGGTTGCAAATGAAGGAAACTGCACAAAAGTGTAGCCAAAGGGTTCTTCTAACTATTAGCCACCCATCATTATACTATTTCAACATTATTCATCCATTTAAGGAGCAGAAAATATGACCACTTATTCCCCTAGAAAATAAGGATGGTTTAATGCAGCAATTCTCAACCAGGGTGCTGAGAGATCCTTATAAGGATGATGTAGGATACCACGCAATATTAGCACAGTTAAGCGTGCAAATAACTATACATGATTCACAAGCTAAACACAGAGGCCACGTTCATTTCAGAAAACTGCAGATGTTTGTTTCTCCAGGGACAAGTAGCCGTGACACACCTTGTACTGCTGCTGCTTGTCCCCAGGGAACACCTGTGCCAGGCACTCTGGTGCGTGGCAGGTTACCCCAGGTGGAGTTTGGGAGGCTGAGGCCAGCAACTGTGCTGGCCGCAGCAGCCCTACCTGGGGTTCTGGGGGCCTCCCAGGGCTGCAGCTGCAGCAGAAAGCCTGGCCAGCAACTGAAGTGTGTTTCCAGCCTGCCAACCTCCAGTTTTGGGCAGTGCCCGTTGATGCCACACGTGCCACCCCGCTTTTTTTGGTGTGAGCTTTCTTGACCCCAGGATCTCCCAGGGTCAAACCTCCCCCTCCCTCCCACACTTCAAGGTAGCAGTGCAGGGAACGCCTGCATGTGTGGTACTGCAGACACTTCTGTGGCATCACATACCATACATCTGTACTCATCTGGCCATGCCCAGAGATTTAGAATAGAAACTCATAGTGTAAAGACATTCTGACCTGCGGAGTTCTTTCCAACAGGAGAACTGCTCTATATTTTTCCATAGTCAAAAAAGAAGTAAAAACTAAGAAATGCCATTTTTGAGGTATGCCTTGAGTCTAACAAGGAGTGTCTGGAATCTAAAAAGTATAAGAACTACTGGTTTAATGTATAGGATAATGCATGGGATTCAATTTTTGGCTTAGGCATGAATTGCCTGTATGGCTCTAGACAAATAACCTACCTTTCCCATATCTGTAAAATTGACATAATATCCCTTTCTCACAAAGCTGTTGAGAGGAAAATTGACTAGTTTGAGATGCCCTGGTACTACAAGGATAAGGGTCATATATGTACCCAAATAAAGAGAGTGGAAAACAGTTCTGAAATCCAGAAATACATTAATTTTTTAACCTGAATTCTTTAGTGAATAGTCACTTTAAAGGGCTGAAATTCATCACTTGAAATGATCCTATTCAACAAGAACTATTAATTAATCTGGCAAGTCACATGAAAATAGTATCATTTAAGTGTTAATATTTCCATTCAGAGTTACTATGAATTCCTAGCCTGTGTTTCTTGAAAGTAATGTCTTCAAAATATGCTATCCTAAGCAACCCCTAGAATGTAATTTAATGTTTAGTAAGTTCTCAGTGAATTTGTATGTAAACAGAAGAAGGAAGGAAACAGCCATTACCTCAGAAACTACTATGTGTGGTACCACCAGCATGTGGGACAGTTAAAAGTATTTTCTAATGAAAAGTTATGGTTTACTACAAGAAACTGCACTGGAAGGAATATGAACAGCAACAGTTTGCCTAACTCCATAAATACTATTGAAAAGCTAAGTTTCTTTCAGTTTCTCATAACTGCACATGCAAGTATGCACATTCAAATAAAAATTCAAAGAGTCACTTTCAGAGCAATGCAAAAGTGCCGGCCTTGGATTTCCAAGGAAATGAAACTAGATATAGTAATCAGTGTCACAAGTGGCATCACCTTGTATTCAGTAAAGGTAAGATTGAAGCTCCAAGAAACAAAAAAAGAAAAAATGTGCAAGGCACCTGTTCCTAGCTGGCTTGCATATAAATCCACTTAAGCACTCCAGACACATATAATTAGAAGTCTACCAAGCTTGAGGAGGTGGCTGGATGATTTTGTGGACAGAGCCCAGGGCTGTCCACCTTTTCCGCAGGCGGAGTGCAGCAGGGCCCCCCCGCCACACACACACCTCTAATTGGTCAAGGGGCCCTGGTGGTCCCACCCTTCTCCACAGATTGCCACATGGCCCAAAACCACAGCTTAATTACACTGATTAAGCCCAGGGAAGCCATTAAGCCGCATGTTCTTAAACATGGATTAATGTCTTCCCTGGGCTTAAGCAGGGTGATTAAGCAACAGTTTCAGGCTCCACGCTTTCAACGAGCTCACTGAAAAAAAAATTAATAAATAAATGTACCAGCAAGCAGAGGAAAGCTGGCTCCTCAGACAATCCCAAATGACCACAGAGGTGCCACTTGAGCCTAAGCGAGTTTTTTTATACATTCTGGCATAAATGCAAAATATTATTCAGCTCCTAACCTACTGTCACATTGGCTTAATAATTAGAAGACCTTTTAGGGTTTGGTTTAAAATTTGAATTTCCCTTGTTTTACAGTTAGAAATACTTGCATGTACAGTTAACTATGGATACAAATTGTAGCAGTTAAATGTTTTAACTACTTGATTGGCAAGTGCAATTAGACAGCATCTAGCTGTAATTGTTTGTGCCTGCAATCGACTACAGAGACAAAAATGAGAGGTTTTTTGTTTTTTTTAATGAGACTATTTATCCAGTGGGTTGAATATTTACATAATGTGTTCTTGTTTGGAGGGGTATATCACTGTTGTAATGGTACTTAAGCTCAATCACATCTTCTTATTGACCATAGGATGTTTCTGTTTCATTAACATAGCCCTCAACAACAGATATACGTTCTAATGACTACTGAATTTAAAATCTGTGTTCAGTAATTCAGTTTATCCATTCTGATAAATTCTCACTTTGTACTTCACGGATGATATTTCTATTTCAAATCATTCTATTTCTTTTAAGATCAAGGTATAATAGAAAATTAAAAGAAATTCTTAACTTGTTGTTGATCCTACATCACTCTTGTTACGCTCTCTCTCAGCCATTAACATACCATTGAAATCGGGGAATGAAAGGTTGTACCTGGTACATCCAGTAGCTCAGGAAGTGTGTTCTACCTGGTACATGGAACAGCAGCCAGGCTGATAACTTGAGAAAGTCAGAGAGAAGCTGCTGAAGACCAGCTGTTAATAACAATATTTTAGTCCTTTTTATCAACAGCTGCCAAGGTCGACTATGTGGATCTGCTTGGTGGGATTTGTAGGTATGCGTAATATAGTCATATTGTTTGCTGATGAAATGAATCCTGGTGACCCAGCCAGTTTTCCAAAATGTTTTCATTCTTTTTTTTTCTGAAACCAAATACTTTGACATTTAGGGATCGTGTAGCACTTCTAGTATCTTTAAAGCATAAATCCTTCACTTTCCTACAGATTCTCTGTATACTCTCTCAGGGTATAACCCTGTACAGGGCTCTAATATAGGTATGCTACAGCATGTAAGCAGCAGTTCTGCAAAGATTGCTGGCAGAGATTTTTTTAAAAGCTGTAATATAAAGTCAGACCAGGCTTGCAGCTGAGTGCTTAGATCTCTCAGTGAATGCTGAATCTTACCTTTAATGTTGCAACATGGACACAATTCAGCTTCCATTGAAGTCATTGGCAAATGTCCCATTTTTTAATTGAAAAGTGAATTAGATTTAACATGTTGTGTGGGTATTTGGGTGCTGCCTCCCTTTTAATTTACCTTCTCTTTATGCCTGATGAAGGGTGACTGTGCCCCAAAGCTTGCAAATAAATCAAATAATTTGTTGGCAAATATCTAGTTGGTCTAATAAAAGATATCAGCTCTTCCACAAGTTTTGATTCTCAGAACTATAGGCATTCAGCTCAACTGAGATGACCTGAAATATTCTCTGATATTGACATTAATACAGTGATTCTCAGACAGGGAATCCCAGAGATTCCAAAACCCAGACATTTCAAAAAAAAATCCATGGTGTCAGAAACACTGTGACTTTTGTGGTCTTTCTGAGTTTTCTGCAACAGAAGAATTGCTCTGTTATTTTTCTGTACTCAAAAACAAGTGCAAACTAAAAGCTGGCATTTACCTAAGGGTGCCTTGAGTCTAAAAAGGTTGAGAACCACTGCATTAGTAGTTCTTTACAGTAAACAGATTAACACTGGAGAATTAGGGAATAAGGCAGCTGTGGATTTTCAGTGCTTCAGAAATCAGGACCTTGACTTCCCTGTGCCTTACTTTCTTCAGCCTTAATTGGAGATAGCAATGGCCCCTTTCCTTTCTGGGGAGTTGTGAGACTTGCTCTTTTTAAAGCAAATGGCATTCACTTTTTCCATCGAAAATATTACCAGTATTTATGGAACTTCCTGACGGAAGCTTCTAAGGTTTTCTCAAATTCTGTTTCCCCCATTAGGTCTATAACACATCTTCCTCCATCAGCTCCCTCTATCCTTCTTTCCAGTAAGTCACTATATTTATTTTCTTCCACTGAACCTCCTTCCTTTTTTCTCTGTATCAGGCTGCCCTGATGATTTTGTGGACACTGTGTTGGGTAAGCCATAAGTCAGGTCTTGAAGTCATGTTTCTAGTACATTTTAGATTCAGAAGTGCCTCCAAAGTCATCGCTTATTCTACTGACCAAGAAACTTCCCATACTCTGCACAAGATTTGCATTGGACAAGGCTAAGCTGCTTCAATAGGGAGGATTAAACAAAGGTATGAAGGTGGGGGTAACAGAGAGAGAGAATTATCTCTGGAAATTACAGGAAAGGATAGTGCCAAAAGTCATGAGCTTTTGGAAGAAATTTGATGTCAAAGGAAAAGATAAAATGACTGAATGGGTTAGGAAGAGGAAAGGAAAATGCATGCAGGTTTTTAGTATCTATACTTTTTAACTTAATTTTTTAATTCCTTGTGAATTCCCTCCATTGCTAGAAACCTAAGGCTCACACAGAAGTGACAATTTTCACTCAATCTGCTCCCTGAAAGCGCTCTACAGCAATGACCAAACACAAGTGCCTGGCTGCAGAGTGTATTAGCAGGTCCTGATCCAGCAAAAATCTGAACCTATGAGGGTTCAGATATGAAGGCACTCCAAAGTGGAGCACCTTCATTAACTTGTGTCTGCATGTGCTCCCAGCACTGTTTTCAGAATAGAAGGGGAGAAGGGAGAGGAGGCAGCTCATTCTGGGGATTGCCCAGCTGGTGCTGAAGGGTAGGGTGGGTGGATTGGAGCTCCACCTTGGGAGGGCTCCCATCCACCCACCACCCCACTCCATCACAGCTGTGGAAACCCCAAAACAGACTTCCCTTCCCTGCCTTCTCCCTCTCCCATCCTGAGACAGTACAGGAGCTGGGAGAGGGGATGCAGAGCTAGGGGAAGAGGCTGCAGAGATGCCCTAGATCACACTTGGATGATTATCTCTCCCTAGATTGGCTCCAAATTGAATCTCCAGTCCCAGCTCTCCCAAACCAACAGCTTTCTGTGAAGTGCCATGAGTTAGACCTGGGAGCTGCACTTCTGTCTGCACATTTTATATGCCACTTGTGTATTAGTGTCCTACATATGTTTGCAGTGGTGTAAATCTAATATAAAACAAAGGACTTCTCGGGATTAGGGATAAGAAATAGACTAAACTAGACTAGACTAGAATAAAATAGACTGACTGACACAATTAGCTTCATCATACACTGTTTACCTCAACATTTTAACATGTTTATAGGTTTGAGAGAGAAGAATCAAACAAGTGACTAGTTTCAATAAATTAAATCCTTTATTTGTTTTTGGATCCTTTTTTAGGTGGTGCACCTCCTTTCTTTCCTGTCCCTCCTGCATAACTGCAAAGTTCCCTGGTGATGTGAGCAATATTTTGGTATGGCAGAATACCATTTGTGTGTGAGGCCAAGAGCTTAGTAAGATTCAAGAAAGGATTAGACATTTATATGGATAATGAGAACATCCACAGTTACATTATACAGGATAAAAAAAATTAAAGCAATAAATCCTCATTTTTCAAAATTCAAGACAACTGCTATCTGATTTAGGTTAGGAAGAAATTTCTCATGTAAGTAGGTTAAACTAGGAGTCATCTTACATCTGAAGCATCTGGCAGTGGCCAACATCAGAGATAGAATGCTGTATTAAATGGACTACTAAACTGATGCAGTATAGCAGTTCCCATGCTGTTTTGTTGCTGCCTAATCACAAGAGCTCTATAATCTGTCTTGCTTAAATTGCACTGAGGCTTGAGACTGTTTGTCACTTTCAGCACAATAGAGCAAATTGTAACTGAGGAGATTCTATTACTGTAGGTCAAATAGGAGAATAAAGTCCTATACAAAAAAAAAGCCCAAGGACTAATATGATAAGGAGAGGAAAACCACAACTGTTCTAGAAATTTTCTGTCTTTTTTACAAAGGCGAACTAGCCTTTTAGGTTTGTTTTACTTGCTTGCTGTTAAGAATTCCTACAGCCATCCTATTCCCTATTGTAAACAGTGAAGATTAGAAACAAGATAGACAACAGAACTGACAACAGAACTTTTAGCAGAGCTCAGCCTTACCTGAACTACTTTACTTTTTTGTTTTAAATATAAATAGAAAACATGAATTGTAAAAATGGTTTTGCTTCAAAGACTCCCTATGATTGCTAACAACTGAAATTAAATGAGATTACAAAATGTATTTTATTTTTATTTTTTGTTCCTCTCCCCAAAGAAGAGTGAAGTCAAAGCAAATGAAAACACAAGGCTTATATAGCTCCAGGAAATGCTTGCGTAAGGCTTATTTATCTTTTAACTAACATTTGTTAACCATGGATTAGTGGAACAGCCTCTTGTAATTATGGTTGCTGTTCCATTTGTGGCTATCTACATGAGGCCAGTGAATCTTTAAATTACAGGCTGACCACCCTGGAGCACAATGATTGAATCAGCCACATCTCGATAGGCACCACATTTGGATGATTATCCCAAAAGATGACATTCTGACACACACACACAACAAAGAAAGTTTATACTCACAGTTTCAGAGTCACTTTCAGTCCCTGTAGTGGTTTCAAGGTCAATAAATCCAGGGTGGCCCTAGACATAATGCTTTCCATTTTAATAGAATGGGAAGTGGCTGGCAAGGATATTCTTTGTTAAACCTCCATCATGCTGATGTCTGTCTTAAATGTTTTTAGTTATGAACTCACAAGATAGATTGTAACACAAAGAGTTAGGGAATGGAAAGAGTATTTCTGAACTGTTCTTTAATTGATTTTTGAAGGTTGACATATATGTTAACAAACAATAATTTTTATTAAGATTTTGTTCCTATCTACATTCATAACTAAGTTACACAACAAAAAGAGAAAGAACTATATGAGTCTACATACTGGGGCTGAGAAGGAAAATACTGCTGCTGTCTAGGACTTAGAATTTAGGAAATCAGGATAATGTGTGTCAGATTATTTCTTTCTCAAGATTATTTATATATATATGGATTTATAGATTACTTATATATATATATATATATATTTCTCAAGATTATTTATAGATAGATAGATAGATAGATAGATTATTTATATATATCCATATATATATGGATTTTGCTATGTGTTTGCTATCTACCTCTTAGATTCAAAGAAACCAATGGGAACCAGAGAGACATATGCAGAAGCTCTGTGCATCCATGATGGTTCTGTGACCCTAGTGCCTCATTGTTCTCCAATATGACTCCATCGGAGTTACGTGCTACCAAATTCTGCCCTGGCTTGACATGATCCCAGGACTCCACCAAAAATAACGCAGTCCTAAGGTGCAAACAAGCATTTTCAGGACCTATCTCAGGTTCCTGCAGGTATCTTCTGGCAGCAAGTTATCTTCAGTTATCTTCTGGCAGCAAGAAGAAGTTTTCATCCCCATGTGCAGTGGTTTCCCATGACAACAGATATGGAGCACTAGCAACAGAGCAGAAGGAGTGCCTTTCATTGGTGGAAGAGACCAGGCTAGGAAGATCGAGACCACTGCCATGAAGAGGAAGCAATGCGTGGCAGTGGTTGGATACACCCTTCTGTGGGGGACGGAAAGATCCATCTGCTGGCCTGATATGTTGTCCCAGGAGATCTGCTGCCTGCCTGGACCCTGGATCCAAGATGTCACAGAAGGATTACCAAGATTCATCTGACCCACTGACTACTACCCCATGCTGCTCATTCATGTGAACATTAATGATACTGCCAGGGGTGACCCTGAGCAAATCAAGATTGACTGCAGGGCTCTGGGTACAAGGGTGATGGGGCACAGGTCATGTTCTCCTCAATCCTTCTGGTCAAGGAGAAGGGCTCTGCAGGAGCAGACACATCCTGCAGACCAATGCATGGCTACACAAGTAGTGTAACCAGCAAATATTTGGCTTCTTCGACCATGGGATGTTGCTCCAAGAAGGATTGGTAGCAAGAAATGGGATCCACCTCACAAAGAAAGGGAAGAGCATCTTTACAGATAGGCTCGCTAACCTAGTGAGGAGGGCTTTAAACTAGGTTTGCTGTGGGGTGGAGAACAAAGCCCTGAGGTAAGTGCAGGGGACCTGGAGGAAGCAGAAGCAGGAGCAGGAAGCAGGGGAGGCTTCATTCTTCCTGAGAAAGTAGGGCAATTAGCTAATCATCTCAAGTGTCTGTACACGAATGCATGGAGCCTGGGAAACAAGCAGAAAGAATTGGAAGTCCTTGCACAGAAAAGGAACTATGATGTGACTGGAGTAACAGAGACTTGGTGGGATAGCTTGCATGACTGGAGCACTGTCATGGATGGGTATAAACTGTTCAGGAAGGTCAGGTAAGGGAGGAAAGGAGGAGGAATTGCACTGTCTGTAAAAGAGCTGTATGATTGCTCAGAGTTCCAGTATGAAACTGGAGGTACGTTTGTTGGAAGTTTCTGAGTTAACGTTAGAGAGGAGAGCAATAAGGGTGACGTTGTGGTGGGTTTCTGCTGTAGACCACCAGACCAGGAGGATGTGGCACATGAGGCTTTCTTTAGACAACTAGCTTAAGTTTCCAGATCACAGGCCCTGGTTCTCATGGGGAACTTCAATCACCCTGACATCTGCTGAGAGGGCAATACAGCAGTGCACAGGCAATCCATGATGTTTTTGGAGAGCAATGGAGACAACTTCCTGATGCAAGTGTTGGAGAGACCAACTAGGGGCCGTGCTCTTCTTGACCTACTGCTCAAAATCAGGGAAGAATTGGTGGGGGATGTAGAAGTGGATGGCAAGATGGGCAGCAGTAACCATGAGAAGAATGAGTTCAGGGTTCTGACAAAAGGAAGGAGGGAGAGCAGAAGAGTAAGGACCGTGGACTTCAGAAAGCAGACTTTGACTCACTCAGGGAACTGATGGGCAGGATCCCTTGGGAAGCCAGTCTGATAGGGAAAGGAGTCCAGAACAGCTGGTTATATGTTAAAGAAACTTTCCTGAGGGTGCAGAAACAAACAATCCCAATGTGTAGGAAGAATAGCAAATGTGGCAAGTGACCAGCTTAGCTCAGCAGAAAACTCTTCGGTGAGCTTAAACACAAAAATGGGAGTTTGGACAAACAACTTGGCAGGAGTATAAGAATATTGCTCGGGTACCCAGGAATGAAATCAGTAAGGCCAAAGCGCAGTTGAAGTTGCAGGTAGCAAGGCACATGAAGGGAACAAAAACGGTTTCTACAAGTATGTGAGAAACAAGAGGAAGGGCAGGGAAAGTGTGGGTCCCTTACTGAATGGGGAGGCAACCTGGTGACAGATGATAAGGAAAATCTGAACAGCTCAATGCCTTTTTTACCTTGGTCTTCACAGGCAAGGTCAGCTCCCAGACTACTGCACCAGGCAGCATAGTTTCAAGAGAAAGTGAGCAGCCTTTAGGGACTATTTAGAAAAGCTGGACATGTACAAGTCCATGGGGCTGAATGCAATGCATCTGGGGATGCTGTGGGAGTTGGCTGATGTGATTGCAGAGCTGCTGGCCATTATCTTTGAAAACTTATGGCCATCAGGGGAGGTCCTGGGTGATTGGAACAAGGCAAATATAGTGCCCATCTTTAAGGAAGGGAAGAAGGAGTATCCAGGGAACTACAGACCAATCAGCCTCACATCAGCCCCTGGAAAAATCATGGAGCAGAGCCTCAAAGAATCCATTTCTAAGCACTTGGAGAACATAGGCAATACATGGGGAGGATCACGGGGGTATGTGTGCCCCCTGAGAGTGCTGGTGCCCCCTCTAACAGAGAGTACTTTGGCCTACCTTGAAATTGACTCTGCTGGCAGCACATCGGCAGTGGAAGAATTAGTGGTGGAAGTGCTGCCCCCCCCCCCAGTCTTGGGAGCCACCAGTCATTCATGATGGGATGGACTGTACCCTCAGCAAGTTTGTGGATGACACCAAGCTGGGGGCGTGTAGTAGATACACTGGAGGGTGGGGCTAGGATTCAGAGTGACCTAGGCAAAGGGGAGGATTGAGCCAAAAAAAATCTCATGAGGTTCAACAAGGACAAGTGCAAAGTCCTGCACTTAGTACAAAACAATCCCATGCACTGCTACAGCCTGGGGACTGATTGACTGGGTAGCAACTCTGTAGAAAAGGACAATAAAATGGATATGAGTCAGTAGCATTCCCTTGTTGCCAAGAAGGCTAACAGCATACTGGGCTGCATTAGTAAAAGCACTGCCAGCAGATTGAGCAAAGCAATTATTCCACTCTATTCTGCAATGGTGAGGCCACATCTGGAGTACTGTGTCCAGTGTTGGGCCGCCACTATAGAAAGGATATGGACAAGTTGAAGAGAGTCCAGTGGAAAGCAATGAAAATGAGTCATGGCCTGGGAAACATGACTTATGAAAGGAGGCTGAGGGACCTGGGTTTATATAGTCTGCAGAAGAAAAGACTGAAGTGGGATTTGATAGCAGCTGTTAACTACCTGAAGGGAGGTTCAAAAGAGGATGGGGCTAGACTGTTCTCAGTGGTGACAGATGACAGAACAAGGAGCAAATGTCTCAAGTTGCAGCAAGGGAGGTTTAGGTTGAATATTAGGAAAAACTTTCTCGCTAGGAGGGTGGTGAAGCACTGGAATGGGTTACCTAGAGAGTAAGTAGAATCTCTATCCTTGGAGGTTTTTGAGGCCCTGCTTGACAAAGCCCTGGCTGGGATGATCTAGTTGGGAATGGTCCTGCTTTAAGCAGTGGGTTGGACTAGATGACCTCGTGAGGTCCCTTCCAACCCTAATTTTCTATGATTCTATCATTCCCTAAACTTGAGCTGGAGTGGTACATGCAAGCATTCTCAGCTTGCAGGGAGACATGCAGATAGCCAGAAGCAAGTAAATTGGTGGGGCAGAAGGGGCTGGCATAATCAGATCGGGAATGGTGGGGGTGTGGCAGTCCCAGGGCTGTGGCAACTGGCTGCATTTTTCCAGCCCTGGGGCTGTGAACATGTGCAAGCATTCACTAGGTTGGATTAACCCTTGCTAGATCAGGTTAACCTTTTCTCAGTCTCCAGTAGTTCACCTCTTAGGTGAGCTAACATGAGATCAGGTGTGCCATTTTTAGGCCAACCAAAGCCCTGTGAATGCTTGCATACTGGTCCATTCAGATTGCAAAGTTGGTTACAGTTGTCTAAATGTAATGTTTGTACGTACCTTGAGTCTGAGAATCTCAGTGGTACAATTTAGAAAACTACCCACAGTCTTGCTTCTTCCACTACACAGATCCTGATCCTCAGACAGGGAGAACAGAGCTGAGATCTTAGATATGAATTGGTTTTAGAGCAAGATATGGATTATGGATATATAGGCAATGTCATGCAGAGCTCATTTTCAAGAACTTGATCCTCATTTATTATTATTTTTATATGAGTTAGTCTTTGGGTTAAAATTTCTTTAAGCTTCAATATTAAATGTTTGTAAACTGATAAAAATAATGAATGTTGGTTGTGTGAATTCTCTAAAGTAAAAAATGAAAACCTAGCAATTTCCCCAAAGTCTGTATTGGTGATTCTTTTTCTTCCCCAGGTAACTCAAAACCAACTTTTTAATACTTAAGTTTTGATGTGCAGGAAGGGTTATCAGTGCAGAATAAATGTTTTTGACATATTTAAAAGGAAGAGAGTAAATCCTTTGACAATAATACACCACCTGGCCCCGATTTTCAGTATTGTTGAATGTGCACAGCTCCAACAGAAGTCAATGCGAGCCACATTTAAAAATTTCAGAACACAAACATTGAGACATTCTAGATCACAAGTGTAGATATTTAGAGACTTGTGCAGTGTATAAACCAACTTAGACATTCACTTAAACATAAAAATGTTATATGAGTGAACTAGAGTAACTGCCATAGACCCATCTCTTTCCGTGGTCCCCCTACTTTGTATTTATTTTATTAGTTAATAAGAAACATTCCCATGTTTTAGATAGCATTAGAAGCATCCCTGAATATCTAATAGAGAGTCTTAGTCTTTCTTCTCCGGCTAACAGTCTTGCATATTTTGCCAGATGTAACATCCAGTCCTAGAGGTTGCTGAACTAGGATTAAATTCTCATAGGATCTAAGATTTGCATATTCAGATCCATTCATCTCTTTTTTCTCTCCTTCAGAAAAATTCAGTTAAGAAAAAATATATAATAATGCAACATTAAGCATGATGTTTTCCATACTCAGGAATCAGGAAATTCTGAATTATTATTTCCAGCAGAAGTGCCACATTACCCACCACAAGCATGTTCACACAATTGCACTGATCATCTGTTTCCATTTAATTCACTTCACTAAGACCTGATCTGAAGCCCATTCAAGTCTGTGGACACTGTGGATTTCAAGGAGCTATGGATCAGACCTGAATTGATTCTCCTCAGTCCACTCAGTTGTTTCATCTTCTCTTATAAACTGCCTTTATCTTTACATTATCTCTCACTGTGTCCCTCCTCCTTCCTAGCCACACACACACTGCTACTCCTTTTCATCATTACCTTTTCTACTCACCTATCTAACTTACCTTTTGATCCCCTCAGTCTAATCATTTCTGAGTTCTGTACTCAGAGACACAAAAAGAAAGCTAACCTTATACAGAAATCTAAGAAATTATTTTTTAATATTAAAAGGGAGTATTACAAAGTGTCCATAACCATATACAAGGTAATATCTTGTGCCTTTAACCCTCTTTCTCTGTTCCTCTATGCGCTCTCTCTGTTTTCATTATCTCTTACTGTGCTATTGGAAAATGTAGGTCTTTTCTACACATACACAGTGGCAATGTTTAATTAAAACTGTGTTTTAAATTAGTGCAAATCCTTCAAGAACACATTTAAATCAATTTAAAGCTAGCATCTCTCCATTTAGTTTAAGCTACTGAGGCACTGTCATAAATTAAACTGAGATTAGTCATGTTTAAACTGATGTAAACATTTCCAATTTAACAAAAGTCATTTTGGCCTTCTGATTATGCAGTATGTTACTTGTATTTCATATTTCTCTATATATGGACAAATCATTATGCTTGATGTGAGATTATCATTTGTTGTTGTTCAATAGAATGTGATCCTTCCTGCTGTGCTGTCCCAATAGTAATAAAATAAGAGATTGCCTTGATGTCTGTTGCTAGGGGTATTACTTTATATAAAATATATATTTTCTTTGAAGTCCAGTACTCTCATGGCTGATATGCATTGGTAAATACTGAGATTGACATGATTTATCTCCCTTTACTTTAAATCTGGTGTGTAAAGGGTTGGGAGATGTATTTGGTAAATTTCTTAAATAAGATATATTTTTTCTGTATCACCTGAAACAAAAAAAAGAAGTATGAGGTGTTCTTATTCTTTACTTAGGAACTATATGCAGCCCCAGCCCCAGGATTGAATGGCATTGCACCCAAATGCATTGCTGTGGAAAATGATATTTCCCTATGGAAACTATGTATGAATTAGCAATCAATTTGGGGTTGCCAAAATTTTCACTTGTTTTAGTGGTCATTGAGGGTTTCAAGGCAACTAATTCTGTGTTGTTCTCAATATTTGTCAGAACTGGAAATACTTGTGAAATACATCTTTCTGTGGCTATAAGGGACAGGCCTAGGAGCAATGGCCTCAAACTGCAGCAGAAGAAATTTACGTTGCAGATTAGAAAAAACAATTCTGTTACAAGGGTGGTCAAGCATTGGAATAAGCTACCTAGATTAGTTGTGGACTCTTCATCCCTGGAAACTTTCAAGATCAGGTTAGAAAGACACTTGGCTGGGATGGTTTAGTCAGGGGTGTTCCTGCTTTGAGGTGGGAGCTGCGCTAGATGAATTCATGAAGTCCCTTCCAGCCCCACTTTTCTATAACTGTTTGAAATCATAGTAAGGTGTGACTGGATGGGCTTCCCAAACCACACAGGCACAATACATGGGGATGCATATATCTATGTTGTGTCTGCCAGTGCAAGCAAATAAGGTTAACGTGTCCCTGAGGACAATCTTACCATAGTACTGTGGATGGGCTGGCAGTGTTTTTGATACTATTTGCTAAGGCTAGCTTGTTTCAAGGTGCGCAAGCTACTGTGTTGTTCTTCCCTTACAACATAGTCCTCAATGGAGTGTGTGTGCCAGTTGCGATTGTAGGAGACTCTCTGCTACCCTGATTGATAAAGGCTTCTCCTGATGTGCATTGCCAGGTCCAGTTTACCTGCATGCAGAACAACTGCAGAAATGTGGTAGAAAGCACCTCTGGCCAACTAAATTTAAGATAGTGCTGACATATATGAACTACAGCGTCTCTAATACTGTATGTGAGATTGGGGCATGCTACCTGGTTTACAGTGCTCAAGAGCTTAAAGAAGAGTAGTTTGGGATGGGATGGGATGGGATGGGATGGGATGGGGTTGGACTAGGCTCACAGACTAGCCCCACATGCAAGATCCAGCACATAGGGCTGGACCAGTGTAGATTGATCCCATGAGCGGCTTGCAGGATGCACACCAGTCTCAACCCCACAAGACTGATCCAGGGTAGATGCTGCATGTAGTGGACCAGCCCTGTACACTGGGTATGGTCTGTGGGCCCAATCTGGACTGGCCCTAGATCTAGTGTACAGGGCTGGTCTGGAGTGGGTCCTGCATGCAGCATGCACCCCAGACTGGCCTTACACACCAAGTGCAGCATGTGCCAACTCCAATCCTGTCCAGGGTGGGCTGCATATATCAGACCAGCCTCACGTGCAGCGTGCAGCCTGCTCTGGCCTCAGCCCCAAGCTGCATGGGCTCATGGGGCCAGTCCAGGGCACATGCTGCATATGGCATCCACCCCAGACTGGCCCCACAGCATGTGTGCCAGCTCCAGCCCCCACAGTGTACAGACTGTGCCAGACAGGCTCCATGTGCTGTGTGTAGCTCATGGGGCCGGTGGGCCAGTGTGTATGGCATGCAGCATGTGATGCCAATCCAAGACCCCTGGGCAGCATTACTGTGTGGCATGTATGGGGAGGCAGGAGTTGGGGGTGGTAAGAAGGGGCTGTTTAAGTCATTAGCATGCCTATTTTCCTTCTGGCCCATGTTGTGGGTAGAGTGACACTGATGCTGCTGATGGCGTGGTGATCTTGTGATTGGTGATGAGTGGTTGAGTCTCCCAGGAGCAATTCAGCATATTTTGTAGTCCATGGTAATTGGAAGCAATTCCATGGAGATCCTAATTCCTGAGAGCTCACCTCATCACTTATGATACTGAATAGTCTAAAATATGTCGTGCCCATAAATCTGGAAGGAAAGCCAGATACTGTATGCAGAGAAGATGAGATCCTCCATTTATGCCAAAGAAAACTTTGTCTCTTGTGACGGATAAATTGCTGAATGACTGGTCAAGGATTGCCAGTTACAACAACAGCAGAGGGCTGTTTGCCCTAGAAAGAAACCTCAAACTTGCCTTAAATTTCAGTGAGTGAAAATTTCTATTTTATTCCACTCCAAATAACAGAGAAAAGTCAGGACTACTCTCATCCAATTGCTGCACTAATGGTAGTGTCTCTTAATAAGCGGGTGGTTTGGGATGTTAGCATGTACCTGGAAGCATACTTTTAAGGCAGTTTTTATTTGGATTGGGAGATGGCTGCTAGTTTTTTATATTTGGGGGTTTTGGTTCAGTATTTTGATTCTGCCTCTACTCACATTCAAACTACAGCTAAAATCATAGGCTCAAAGTAAAGCACGCCAAAAAGATACTGTATGGAGATGCTGTAAATTGCTATTTTCCTCCCTCTCATTCTCTTTCTTTCTTTACTTGTCCATCATTTTTAACTGAATGATTATGCATGAAGGAGCAGGTGACATGAAGGAGACTAATATAATAATATTCACCTGTCCTCAAACTGAAGCTAATCTAACAACACACCCAATTATTTACTCAAGTATAAGATGAGAATCTTTTCCCCCAAGCAGCATGGGGCTCAAGTTCCTTACATTCACATAGAAGGAAACCTCATTGAATACATTGTCTATTCGGGCTGTGTGAAGCTTCGGTAGCCGATTTGATTCAGAGGAGATTCAGCCCAATTCAGCAGCTGAATCTCTGAATCCGAATCAAATTGGAAGACCAATTAAAAGGTCCAAATCGAATTGGAAGCCTCCCCTCCATCCCAGCTGGGCAAGCAGCAGCAAGGCATAGCCCCCACTCCCAGCACTGCCGTGCTCGTATCCCACGCCCCCCACCCACCACAGCTAGGCAGCTTGTCCCAGCCCCAATCCCTCCCTCACTGTGGGGGCATTGATCTGCCCTCCCCATGCCGTTTCCCTCCCCACTCCACTCACAACAGACTTACCAGCTGGAGGCAGCTGTGTCCAGCGTGGTGAGGACTGCTGCCTGTGTAGTCTATGGCTGAATCTCCAAAGTGGTGCTGAATCTTTGCATCCAATTCGGCTGAATCGAATCAGGACAGTGATTTGAATCAGTGGTGATATGTAGGGGGTGCAAGGGGGTGCACATGCACCCCCTGAGAGTGCCGGTGCACCCCCTGATGGCCACGCTTGCCACTTAGGTGATGGGCGGGGGGGGAAGCAAGAATGCTGGTGCCCCCCCTGCAAGCACCGGCTGATCGCCGCGCCTCCCGCAGCCCCCTTTTGGGGTGTGGCTGCTTCTAGGAGTGACTGCAGCGATCGGCTGGTGCAGCATTGCCCAGGGTGACCCCCACCCCCGGGACCACAGGATCACCCGTGGGAGGACCCCCCCCCTCCAGTCAGTGGGACTTGTCACAGAGGGGGCCCATGCCCCACTTGACTAAGGCAGCACCAGTCACTCATGATTCAAATCTCCGAATTGAATCATGCCCAAATCCAAATCTGAATTCAATACCTGCTGCTTCACACAGGCCTATTGCCTGTCATTAAAAGCAGCATGTACCCAGTATTGGGAGCCAGCTATGAAGTTGATTAAATGCAGCCAACATTGAGCATGACTATTTTTTGCTCTGACTCTTTTTCAAGTCATGGTGATCCACTACATGGACTATATTTTGACTTCCTCTTCACTCCCACAGCTGAGCTGTGCCTTTCTTTCCCATTTCCAATTATTCCTGTTTCTTCACCAGCCTTAAATGTCTGGCAAACATCACCAAATGGGGCACCCAGCAGTTCATCCAGAATCCCTCTGCTGCCCCTCTCTCAGCCTGTTACATATTATTAGTGTGGCTCCTTCCCCATGAGGTGGAACTGGACCAGGTTTCCTTCACTTTATCTTCATGTAAATTGTTGGAGGATCCCAGGACTTGTGACAAGAACATGCAGTCCCAGTCGTGAGTGGAGGGGTAATTAGCACATGGCTCCTTTGTGAGGGGTATCTGGACTACACACACATACTGAACAGTGCAGAGCTGTAGGGTCACCATGGCTTGAAATACTGTTGACTCTGCTGGGGCCCAGCCCAATGAACAATATGGTAAATCATGAGCCCTTTGACTTTGGACTAATATCATTCATTGTGCTATAAATAAGTAGGTACAAAAGTGCTGCTTAAAAGTGTGTTTATGGAATATCTGTGCTAAAACTTGAAATTGTTTCAAAAAAGGTAAAATACAGAAATTCTGGATGAACTAAATTACTACAGGCATGTTTATTTCAAAGTCTGTGTTTTCAAATTTACCCCTCACTTCCCTGTGCTCAGGGAGAGCACAGTCTGCCAGAGAGGAGAGGGGAGGAGGCTGTGGAAGGAAGAAGATGGTGAGGGCAAGGGGGCAATTTCTCTCCTCCCCTCCACCCCCCACTTATTTTCCCTGGTGTAGCAGTAGGAGTGGGGAAATTCAAGGCAAACTCCAATACTTAGATTCTATACCTGGGAAATTATGGCAAACATACATTTTCCATATATTTGAGTATATACAATAACAACAAGGATAGCAGCCTCCATTTTTCCAGCCTGAGAAGTGAACTTCTGTGCACACACCCAGTTCACCAAAAAAATAGGAAAGGAAACGAAAAAAACAGGTAACTGGGCTGCTGAGAGCTCATACTTTACCTTCTCCCTGCACAACCCTCTGGCCAACTCAGTCCTGTACTCTTCTTACAGTTTCTCCCTTTGGGTCTAAGGTGCACCAAGCGACAGGTGGCTGCTTCCTGATAAATTGTATTTTCAGGGCCCATTGATCTGCTTTTTTCAAATACCAGAGATGGGTGAACTTAGAGAACTGCAAGCAGGGTGCGACCATAAATGCTGAGCAGAGAGATAAGACGACAGATAGGGGTCAGACCACAGATAAATAGCAAAGTAGTACACAGGACTGGGTGGCCAGTGGACTTGTGAAAAAAATCAGAGGACCACAATACTGCAACTGTCACTGTGTAGTCACTACACTAGCAATACGGTGAAAGCTAGTTTGTGGTATGCTCTATAGCACAGAGTGTAGTGGCCGCCTCACCACATGGCACTTATAGTAAACTATGGATGTATTGACATCTGCTGGGGTAAAAGGGCAAACTGGAGTTGAGCACAAGGTTAGTATATAATCAAAACAAGGCCCTAATACTACTGTAAGTAGCTCTGTTCTGTTGATTTGGGATTTATTTCTGGTTTAAGTTCTTATGAATATCTTGCATATAAATAAGATCTTATTCAACAATAAAGAAGTGGGAAAAGTTTTAAAGTAAGGATAGCCAGTTAAACTTTAGAGTTTTGGATCAGAATACCTTACTTTGATATAGGATAGACTGTGCAAAGATATCATAACATCTTATTACGGAGAAGCATAAAATTTCAATACATCCAAAATTTTAGTTTTAAGAAACAATCGGCTAAGTTCTTTGAAGAGAGGTCATTAATATTATTCTAGCTTCCAGATTCTTATGGTCTTCTTTGGTTGCCTTTACAGTTTTAGTCTGCCTGTGTTTTGAACTTCCAGTACTTCAGCTGTGTAAGGTCCTCAGTTCTGTAGTCCAGTTACTGAATCTGACTCTCAGTTGCCAACTCTAAAGACTTTAAACCATCTGAATGAAAATTCTGGGCAACCCTAACTTGGTGAATAGTATTCTTTCAAGTCCTCTTTTTGGTTCAGGTTGTTTTTCTGTCCTTCGTTAAGAGCACAGAAAGTTCTCTTTATTTCTCTTCTAACATTTGTAAGAAAAAAAGTAGAAAATTGCATAAGCAAGCTTTTGACTTAGCATAACCATAAGAATTATTCACAAATACTAAATATATAAATCATTACTAAAACTGTTTTTTCCCCCCCATTCAGAATAAGACTGCCCTGTAGCACTGTTTGGTGACATTGATGGGTGCTTTTCAAGCAAGTTTACAGAGCTTTCACAGTAGCTCTGTTACAGTATAATATGATCTTAAGTGTATAGCATTAATAACAAGGAAGGCTGGACACTGCAGAGTTTCATTGTGAATCTGCAAACAAATGACTTGTGTTCAGCATTTGGATGTGTACACAGCCAGCTTGCAGACTGCCACAGCAAACATAGAAGGACATGAGAAGAATATTGTTTTCTGACCATGAAAGGACCACACACATGGTCCATGTGGAATGCACACTGGACCATCTTCAAAAACATAGACGTTGCATTCTCTGTTACGCTCACAGGCTGGTTTAATTAAATATAGAACTAGGCAGTAAGTGTGTTGGCAGCATCACATTGAAATGCTGCTGTACAGTAAGAGCTTCACTGTAGTGTATTCTTTTAAAATGGTATTGCATTTTAAGCATTTCTATTTATTAACATTTTATGGAGGCTCACAAATGAAATATAAGGAAGACACACACACACACAGACACACACACTTCATATATAAAGAAAAAGCTTGAAAAATAAAACATAAATGAAAACATACAAACCAAATAGACTATTATAAAACTTACAATTCAAAATTTAGGTCTCAGAAAAAGGGTCAGGTTATAAATTGAAGTGGTTTGAAGTTTTATATGCTAATTATTAATTTGTTTCTGGGCAGTATGTGCTAACTACCTATGTTTAAATGTAAATGTTTCACAAAATTTAATTACTGATTGTTATATTATAAATAGAGTATTAGCAGGGCATCAGTGCAATATGAAAGTATAGTATAAATTTGCTGTAACATTAGTAATTGCATGCACTGTTGTTATGCCAGAAAATACGAATAAAGAAAACTTAATTATATTTGTATCTGCATAATTATTTTACAATAAGAAGTTCAACAGTGATTTATAAATTAGAGGCATTTTTACAGGTGCTCTGGGGTGGGGGGGGGAGGCATTTTAATTAAAGCATCTCTTGGGAGCCACTCTAGTTAAAACACCCACAGCATCTCATGTATTCAGCGTCCCATGTTTCAAAATGGCAGCAGGAGTGCTTTAACTAAAGCTCATTCAACAACCTTTAGTTAAAGAGCTCTCAACACCATTTTGAAACACAGGGAAGCTGAATACATGAGACCCTGCAGCACTCGATTAATCAAGTCTGCTCCAATGTTTTCTAATCAGAACACACCAGAGCATGTGTTTGTATATAGGTGTCCTGAGAAACTTGCCAGCATTGGGTGCATACACACATATAAAGCCAACTTAAAATAAGACAACTTAATTAAGTCAACTTAACTAAGGCTACTTAAGCCATGTCAGAGTGTACACATGTACAGCTCCTTGACATGGTGGCAGCTTTAATTAATGAGTCAACTTAATTAATAAGACTCAAGATAATACACCTCTGTATTATTCAAGATAATACACCTTAGGGATGTACTATCTTGCACTGTGTTTAAGTCGCTTCTGCTCCACATATGTGTAAGCTCTTACCGTTAAATCAACTTTAAAAAGTTAAGTCAGCTTAACTGTCATAAAGTTAGTAGGCATGTACATACTCATTAAAATACTGGGATAATTTTATTAAAGATCTTGAATGAGCCCTATAACAGGGAGCCAGAGGCTCCTGTTACTGTAAGGGGATGCTGCAGCAAGCTAAATTTGCTGGGTGAAACAGGCAGCTTAAGCAAGGACTAGATGCTGGGAAGCAAGCAAACCAGTAACAGCCATGATAGGAGCTACCTCTGGGGGACGGACTATGCCAGGAGCTAGCTGCACTACAGTAAGCAGCAAACGGGGCAGACATCTAGGCAGTCCAGAAGCAAAAAGCTACAAACAGACAAGATAAACTGCAGCAGAGAAGGGCAAGCTGGACATTAGGCCAAAACAGAAACCCTTGTGGGTAGTTGGAGAGCCACCTAGCAGGAAGGGGTAGGGCTTTGGAGGCAAATATGGGCAGTGCCTGAGACAAGGCAATTAGTCTCTTTTCAAGATACAGGGAGAGGAGCTCCTGAGCAAGATGGGTACAGGAGATGGAGTGCCCAGCATCCAAGCTGTCCCAGAGAGCTGCAAGGGAAAAGTGCCAGGGGATATATAGCTTGCAGGGGAAGTACTGACCCAGTGTGAGGAGGATTTTTACTGTACAGCCGTTGTGCTTGTGTTTCTGTTTTGATTAGACTAACTGGAGGACCAGACTGTGGCTACAGGGGAGGTGTGGTGGCCACAGAGGGGTGCCTAGCAGGACACTCAGCAAGAGATAGCCTAGCCTAGGGTCAGGGACCCTGGGTCTGAGGGCTGGGATAAAGTAACAGCAGCCATACTGGGGCCAGAGGCTCAGAGAATGGAAAGCTGAAACCAGATCAGGCTTAAACCAAGGGGGCCAATAGCCTGGAGAAAGGAGCCAAAGCCCAAGAGGGGTGGAAGCCAGACTAGGGCTAGGGGCCCTGGAAAAAAGCCTTGCCAGGGCCAGGGGCTTGGTAGGCCAGGTTGGTAGGGCTTGGTAGGTTAATTAACAGATAGGGCCACTAGACCCAGTGGACAAATTAAAGTAACATCTTCAAAGTATGTGTGTGGCTATAGGAGGCCACAAATATCCCATAAATCAACTGGTGCCCTGAGACACTAATAGGGCTATGAGGGCCATAGCATAGTATCCCAGAGGCAAAGTGCAGCTAGAGTGAGATCACTCTAGGGCCCTGGGGGCATCTTCCCCAAGCCTCCCCAAACCAAGGCATGGCAGGAAAGAGAGAAGCAGAGGGTACTTCAGGGAGCTAGAGTAGGGACTGGAGTTGAATGGTTACCAGGAGGCATCACAGCCACCCTTAGGCTCTGATGCTGTCATAGGTTCATGTAAGATTTTCTGCTGTCAACAAGATAACTGAAAGACAACTTCTAAATTTTGGTAAGAGGACTTGCATATACCAGCTAAGCACCCATCTTTAGCTGAAACCATTGTTCAGTGCTTCAGGGGAGGACAGAAAAACCCCCAGAAGCCAAATAATGTGTTTATAGAGACAAATATACTTCCTGGCTTCTACAGGCTGCCATCAAAGGTCTTGAGTCCTAGGATTATCAGGTACCTTCTTGATGGAAACTTCTTTTTAACCTCATCATGGGAATACCAAATATTTGAATTCATATATCACATGTGCTAATTATTGCTCCCAAAATACCCATATCCTATCAAACTATGCTTTCCATGAACTTGCATAGCTCCATCTTACAAGTCAGGTTCCTTTCTCCAATAGCTTTTGAAGACCATTCCAAAACTTCACTCCTCACAGATCAGAAGAAACCTTCTTCTAATACCATCCTAAATTTGTTCATGAGCAGTTTGTAGTCATTTGACCTTGTGCCCCTATGGTTCTTTAGGTTTTCTTCCTCCTGAATACTCACCCCAGGAATATATTTGTATTTCCTCTCAGCCTTCATATCGCTAAACCTTATAAGCCAAACTCTTTTAATGTCTTCTCAGGAGAGAGGCTCTCCATTCCCAACACCCATCCTAGTAGACTTTCTTTGTACCTGATATTTTTTGAGCATAAGTGACCAAATGTGTATACAATACTCAATGTGGGGTCATATCAATATTCCATTCATTCAAACTAAAATAATCTGCCTAATAGAGTAACCTTTTTTATAGAGCTATATCACACTGAAAGTTGATGGTCATCCTATAATCAACCAGTATACTTAAGTACCTCTTCTGTTACTTCCAGATGATGAGCTGCTATCTTTTAGCAAAAGTTATTTCATACCACTTCTGTGGCTCCCGTCCAAAAGTTATTTAAATATTCCTGGATAATAATCCAATCCTCCTCCATATTGGCAATATCAATGTAGCATTGTGTTGTCCACAAGTTTCATAAGACCACCTCTGTTTCTTGTACCAATGTTGTTAATGAAACTGTTGGATAGGATGACATCAAAGACCAAGCCTTGAAGAACATGATGATTTTATTATAGCAAGTAGTAAGTAGGTTTGTACAGTCTTGGGATTATGGCCTTGTACTGGGTGCCTGAGGAGGGAAGAAAGAGAACACAAAGGGTATGCCCACCACCACAATGCTTTCAGGTAGAGGTGTTCTCAAGAATGTTGTGCCTATCCATTCCTTTGTCCATGCACCAAACTTGTAAAGGCAGCAGTGAAGCCACTCAACTCCAGATATCCTTCTGCAGATGCTCTCAAGATCTTTGTCTCCAACAGGCTTGAGAGCAGTCACAGGGAGCAGGTCCACCGCTGCATCTCTATGCTTGGCCAGGGAGACAAGAATGGATAAACAGGCATTCTCCAGAGAACCATAGAAGCAATATAAACATTCCCAAGAGCCTCTTTTCCTACATAGGCAACAGAACAGAATTTCTTCATGCTGTGCAAAATAAGGTCAACAGAGAAGGCAACTTCTAGTTACCAAAGGTAGATGGGTCCATCTGACTGGTTTGTCTGTTGTGGTCAAAAACATGTGCTGCCCCTGTTTACTGCAACTGCAGCAGCAGCGACAATGTATTACTGCCCCCCGCCCCCCAGCTTCAGCTGAAGGAATTTGAGCCTGCCTGGCATTGTGTGTTAACCATCATTGTGTGTTAACCATTGTGTGTTAAGCATCCAGCCTGTGACATATACTTGGTAGTGGGGCATTATGTAAAAATACATAAGTGCACTCTGCTCCATGTGAGTCTTCTGATGATGGTATTTTTTGTGAAGACTTGTCATAACAATACCTTTTACTTTTTTGGAGTGTGACAATATAACCTCCTGAAATATGTTGCTACTTAATGTACATATGAATATGTTATGTGTATTAACTAGTAATTAATTCATTAATCTATATACATTTATACAAAAGCATAGATCTATAACTGTATGCTGTTGCACTTATTGCTTTTGGTGTCCCATCATTTCATACCGTGAGCACCCATGGTGTTTATCACTGCTGTGAACACAGTACTGACAGTTCATAATAGGATAGTGTTAGTCCTGATTCTCTGCCATCACATTTTTAGCAGGGTGATGAGTACGTTCCTAATACTGCTAGCCTGTTACATAAGGAACAACATTTATATGAATACTGTGCAGCTACTCATGTGTTTCAGTAGTCAAGCATTGTATGTCTGCATTCATCAAGTTTATGGCCCTCTCTACTCATTACTGGTACAGCTCCTCCTGAGATACTGCTAGGTATAGCTCCATTTCTCAAGTATTGAAAAAATAGTAGGCTAGTACTGAGGAAATGATTTTTTGTTGAATATGACATGCACATTCCAAATACTTTTTCCTCTGTGTTCCCTACCACAGTATTTGAAGAAGTGAGCTTGGATTCACAAAAACATATGCATGTTGAATCTAGTTAGTCTATAAGGTTCATCTCTACCCTACTTTCCGCCTGAGTTCAAACTAACACCGCTAACTACCTTTCTGTGTTCCCTACCAGGTATTCAGCTTGCTCTTAACTCATAGTCTGTTATTATTAACTTTGCAATGATGCGTTATCTGGGTATTAGAGAAAGTTGGCTCTTCCATTTCAGTGTCATCAAACTCTGGAAGCTATCCTAGATGAGATGTTAAATATGTTAACATATATTAAATAACCTGTTGCCAGCCTACACCAACATAAGGCAAGTATGTCTGAATATTGTTGGGCACAAGTTGGCAACCTATGGCCCATGCCCTGGATTTGGCCTGCAGTGAGGTTGAATCAGTCCCGTGAAGGTCATATCTGACCTGAAGCAGCACAGAGGGTTGGCAGCCTGCAGCTGTGCCATGCTACCCATTCCCACATCCATATCCCCCTCCTTAGTCCTCCCCGCTGTACTCTCACACCTTGCTGCAGAATTTACCCCTGCCCATTGCCACTGGGGACATAGATTAGTGGCAAGCGTAAGAACAGGTGGCTTGGCTATTCCAGGGTGATAGAGATTCGCGGCCTGCTGTGCAGGCCAGGTCACAAAGAGCAGCATATATTGCATCTATGGCAAAAGGTTGACAACCCTTGTTGTGGAGTACATCTTATGTATAAAAATAAGAATCACTTAGTAGTTTCCCTGTATCTAATTCTTGCACCACCAGAAATTTCCTGTGAGGCCTTGGACAAGTCACATAACTCATAACTCTTCTGTACTTCAGTCCACCATAGCAACAAAGGTCTCTCCATGGACTGAGACCTTGTAGTGTTTCCAATGACCACTCAGAGGTATGTCTCGAAGAGTCTTACACTTCTGGCAGGGTCACCCATGGTGAACCGACCTGAGGGGAAGTTCCAGACAAGCCACAGTCCAACCCCAAGTCCTCAGCGGCAGATCAGGCAGGAAAAAGATGTCAGGATCTCAATGGCTATAAAAATGAAAGAAGGCTGCAGTAAGATGAAGGTCTCCTATCATCTAGGGTTCTCCCTTGCCACTGGGCTTGGATCTCCACCTTATCATGATCATGCAGTTGCTGTTTCCGTGCACCAGCTTCCTTGCATTAAATAAAGTCACATTCAGGCTCCTACCACACAAAACAACATGCTTTCCTGAACCACCCTCCAAAAGCTATGCAGTGATGGATCAGTGGTGATGGAGAAAGGACTAGTGAAATCAGCAGTTTCCAACCAAGAATCTGTATGCAGATGGTGGTAGCATGATGATCATCTTGCACCTGTGTTGAGACAGGAATGTAATTTGGCAGCTGCTACTGTGACTGAGCAGTCATATTCAGGATCCCCTCTGCTCACCCTACATGGGGAAAGGGTTAGAAAAGGTGCCCTAAAGCTAGTCTGTCTCATCTGCTCCTATCTGCTCCTGTCTGGCTAACCATGTCCAGAAGACTCATTCTCTCTACAGTCAAAAGCATCATAAAAAGACAACGATTTTCGCAACATAGAATGTTTGCACCTTAATGGATGACCGAGACAACAAACAACTAGAAAAAAGAACTGCCATCATCTCCAGGGAACTAGTAAGATACAACATTGGCACTGAAGTTCTGAGTGAGACAAGATGACAGGATGAGGGTCAGCTGAAGGAAGAGGGTGGAAGTTACACCTTTTTCTGAAAGGGGAAACTGGCCCAGGATAGATACATTCATGGCATTGGCTTCTCCATCAAGAATCAGCTCATCAGTCAACTTACAGAACAAACGTCTTAGGACCCTTCATCTTAAGTTTAGGAGCAACCAGTATGCCACCATCAGCACATATGCCCCAAAGCTTGATGCTGACAATGATGTTAAAGAACCTACTCCAACCTTGACCACATACTGACTAATACTCACAAGGAGGACAATGCCATTCTCCTTGGTGACTTCAACAGTAGTTGAACATGACCTGGAACTATAGAGTGGCACCATTGAGAAGGAAG
>NW_005841902.1:1803818-1826545 GCF_000455745.1 Alligator sinensis
AAAGCCAATTTCAACCACATCCTTCTGAGCAAATGTATGGAGCAATACACAACCATGCTTAGGCCATGTCAGAATTCAGTACGGAAAACGTGTGGTCTTAACCTGCTTTGTGTTTTGTGTTAGTAAGAGCAACAGCACCATCATCACCACCCATATATTTTGCCTCAATGAAAGAAGCCAAAAGCCACACTCTATAATGATTTCCCATTCCTGTTGTTTTTATATATTTTTATACTATTTTTATACTATTTATTATTTGGAGGCTGTTGGGAAAATAGTAATTCTTATATTATGTAGGAAAAATAGTAATTCTTATATTATGTTCCAGGACAGATAAATACTTCAGTAGTTAAAACAAAACTAGCTAAATAAAAAAGAGCATGTTGTTTAGTTTAGTGTTCTGTTATTGGCACTAACGGGAACCCTACCATTTTGTAAAAGGCCTTGCATGGGAGACAATGAGCTCACTTCCTTATGAAATTATTGCAGGGGGTATCTGAAAGAGAAAACCAGGCACTGCATTATACATCTAAAACTACAACCAGATTTATCATCAGGGAACCAGGTTTTCCATTCCCCATCGAAAAACATAGGAAAACCCAGATTTTCTCAGTTTAAGGAGAAAAATTCGGATTTTCTTCTTCAAAGGAAAAAAATACAGGAAACGGTGGGTTGCCCCTTGCAGGCTGGCAGAGTTCCAGCCTGCAAGGGGTTGGGGGGAGCAGGAGGAAGGTAATCAGGCAGGTGGTGCCACGTACATGTGCACACATGCATATGGCATCAAGGCAGCCTAGAGAGCAACTCCCAGCAGGTAAGTCTGGCAGGGGAAAGGATTGAGGCCCCCATAGTGAGGGAGGGAGGGAGGGAGGGAGTTGGGCAGGACTAGAGGTGGGGGCTACTGCACAGCTTGGGGCCCAGGGTTGAAATGTACAGCCACAGAACCCAGGCAGGGAGCAGGATGGAGCCACAGGCGGTTCATCCTGGTGGCGGGGATGGAGGATCCAGGTGCCCCTTACTCCTGGCAACTTAAGGAAGGAGTGAGGATGGAGCCACAGGCAGCATCCTGGGAGTGGAGCTAGCTCCCCACCACTGTGCATAGTCCTGGGGGGGGCATGGGGAGTACATGTCCCCCCAGATTTGTATGTAGAGTGGAGCAAGGGCAGACTGCTTGCTGCAGGCTTGGGCCTCCACAGCCCACCAGGTGAGACTCAGCACAGTTGGACAGAACAGGGCAGGGAAACTTGGTGCCACCATTGCAAGCCCTGCACTGCCATGGTGAGGCACCCTGCTGCCAGCCTGACAGCAGCGGGGAGGGTGGCACAAAGTTGTACTTCCCACTGCTGCTGGGAGGGTAGGGGGTGCCTCACCATGGCAGCACGGGGTCACAGCGGCAGCACCGAGCTTCCCTGCCCAGCCCCACTCTGCCCTGACATGCAAGGTCTCACCTGCTGGGTCACAGAGGGCCTTGGGGGAGGGCAGCAGGGTGGGGAGCCCAAGCCCACAGCAGGCAGCCCACATGTGTCCCGCACCCCCCACAAGCTGTGCTCCGGCCGTGCCACCCATGGGGGAGGAGGATCTGGGCCCCATGCTCTGCTCTGCTGCAGCAGCCGCCACCATTACCCACATGTGGCAGCTGTGGGTCAAGTGCTTCAGTGGAAAGCAGGGGGCTGCAGACCTGGGTTCCTGGCCCTAGCAGCTGTGGGGCCCCCTCTGGCAGAGCTAGGAGGGCTGGAGGTTGTGGGTAAGGAGTGAGGGACACCAGCAGGGTCCAGGGGGCTGTGGGTAGGGAGTGAAGGGCATCAAAAGGGCCAGGGGGCTGTGGCTTGGGAGTGAGGGGCACTGGCATGGGAAGGGCACCAGCATATCAAGGCTGCTCAGTGCCACAAAACTGGGGGGGACCCCGCCTGCAGCTGGACCCGTGTCCTGGTTAGTGAAGGGGGCAGGGGGAGCTCTGATTTTCCATGATAAAAAACCCAAAATCAAATGCCAAACTTTATAAGCATTTAGGATTTATTTTATTACAGTGATTGAGGCACTGGCAGCCTTCCAAATTGCTTTAAATTGTAAATGTATCAATACAACATTATGTTCAACTGACACCTTTATATAGTTTTGTGTTTCATTTTAATCACAAGAAAAAGTGAGTTTGGGGAGTTTTAATCAGACAGTTTGCACTTTTTTATCAGAGAAAACCAGGATCCCTGTTCATCGTGAATTAACACAGCCAAATAAACTGTAGGTATTTACATTCACATTTATTGTATTCATCATGCAATATGCATAAATATGTAGTTGCCTTAAAGGACTGCCATTTGTAGCACTTAACCATAGATGTAGCATTTATTGCTAAGTGTATAGCTCTGTATATTAAAGTTTATTTAAAATGTTTTGCTGTAAAAAAAAATATTTAAAAAACTTTTGAAAATGAATGCATTAAAGTATACTGCTAACTAAAGTATGTGACAATGGATTTGTTTCATCAGAAGACTTGAAGTTTTTGGGCATGGCTATAATAAGGCTCCTTTATGCTGTTCTGGCAATGTAATGGGAGCTACATTTGCACCCATTTAAGATCTCCTTGCACTGCCAGAGTGGTATAAAGGGATTTTAGTGCAAATGAATATCAGACCCTTTGAGAATATTTGTTTTTTTTCTCTTTGTGGCTTCTTTCAAATTTGCTAGTGATTTAATAGTCTGTTCCTGTAATATGAAATTTTCTGTTAATTAACCTAATCAAGCTGTTTTCCAAGGCCAGCTTCAATGAGTTAAAACAGAAGTTATTTCAAAGGTGGTTAAAAACTGTAAGGGTGAATAGTTATCCTTAACAAATTGTTTTCCAGGACTAACATAAGTTTAATGAAAGCCAGAGATACTTAGAAGGTGTTTGTAAATCATCAGGATGACTGAAGAAACAGTAAACACTTTCACATTTCCATTCTTTCAGGAGTAGTACCATATTATCTGTCTGATAGCTGTATCTCTGCACCCAAGCTTTTAAGTTCAACTGGAAACAAGTATATGTTTATTATGAAGGTATACTCCTTTTAAAACATCTGGTGAATTAGCATATTCACTAAGGCCATCTTGGAGAACTGTGTTCTCACAACACTTCTGTTTTGCATATCATCCTTACAACTCTGCATTAGCAATGTACACGCTCATCACATGGTGACTGCACAGGCTGAATGACTCTTTAAACTAGAAGCAGAAATACATGTTGATTAAATTCTTTCAAACTTCTTGACATGAAAATGAGTGTTATGAAAGAGTGCTGAAATGGAATGATTCAAGTAGTGTTACATTCACAACTTAATTCCTTGAGCCTGCCTATTTCCTCTGGACTTATTAACTTCTGAAATCCTTCAATGCACCATGTAGGCCAATACAGAGAGCAGATTACTGAAGCGGGTTGGTATTCATGTACACCTGTAAATACTGGCACAGGTAGTAAACCTACTGTGAAATTCTATGGGCATTAAAATAGGAGTCTGCAGGTGAACAGGAGATTGCATGAATCTGCAGGAGACTGATCAGAGCTGGGCCTAATTTCTGTAACCATTTATACAACATGAGTAGCCAAGTGTAACAACATCCTGTGCTACTATGCAGACACAATGCCCAGGGTCTTTTGGGGAAAAGGTGACTAGGGGGAGGGAGAAAGGAAAGAAGTTGGTGACTTTCTGTTTGTATCAAAACTATGAATCACATTTCATAGTGTGAATTAGACAATGTTTGTCATTTATGACTTAAGAAGTTGAGAGTAATAATGGGGAAATGGCCAACACTTTTGTCATGTTAAGGAAATAGCAGAATGGTTCTGTCAAAGAAAAGCTGATATTTTTTACGCTGGTGCTTTGTAAAATACAAGCTACAAGATGAATGAGTACTGCTGAGATGTAAGTGTGTGCCTTTCTTTGTCAATCAAGTGGTACTGAAAAAGCTATGGCAAAGGTTCAGAGGGTTAAAATACAGCTACAGTCAGACAAGGTCCCAAGTCCAGAGATTCCTGGCACCTAAAACAGTCAAAATCCCAATATGCTGTTCTGATGATTTATTAAGAGTCCAGTCCTGAACATCTAGTGAAGCACTTTTTGAGCTTCCAGGGTAAGAAACTTACATTTGATATGAACATTATTTATTCATGTTAGGTAACTCACTGTAATTGATGTACTAGTGACTGAGAATTTACATCTAGAGATGCGTCTCAGCACTCCAGATGAGTTGCATAATCATATCCAGCCACTACCAGGCAGATCATTGGACTTAAATGCAGGATGTGACAGTCATGACGGGGCAAATGAAATGAGATCAGACTAAGTGACATGCAAACTAGTGTTCTACAACTTAGTCTGCGTCATGACATCAAGTTGCACAAAAGCTGATGAAGTGCTCTTTGATGCCCTGACCAGATTGCAAAATGTGAGATGCTGAAGCATAGGCAGTCTAACCTAATGGTTAAACCCCTGAGGGCAAGCAGGGGCCTGGGGCTGGGTCAGACAGTGGGAGGCATATACCAAAACCAGAGGGAAATCCAGAAGCAGAGTCCACAACACAGTCCAGGTTCAGGATCCAGGAATCGGATGACAAGTACCAATCCACAGGGTGAAGTCTGAAAACAGCCAAATAGGGATCAGGAGCCAGAGAACAGATCTGCAGGGAAAGCCAAAGTCCAGAAATAAGCCAAAATCCAGGGTCAGGAACCAGGAAACTTGCCACAGCAAAACTCTTGTCTGAACTGCAAATCCAGTGTCCGAGCTGCTGTTAAATGGACAGGCAGTTTGCCTAGCAGCCAATCAGGATGATCACTGTTCCTAAACTGAGGTAGGGTTCATTAGCTGAAGCTTACTGCAGATGTAGCTATTGAGGTACTTAACCCAGGCTGGCCTGCCTGATCAGAGTCCCTGACAAAAAGCACTTGACTATTTTTGTTATCTGCTTTAATGTCTTTGATCCAGTCTCAGTTAGTAAGCTCACCTAACCAAACCATTCTAGGCAGCAAAAACAGAACTAAAAGATGAAATGGGTCATTAACGGCATAGGGCTTTTATTTCCCAATCACCAGCTGCAGTTCAATTAGGTTGAGTCCTTACCATTTCTGAAGGGTATCCAGTAGCCTGTACCATGTGTTTAATGACTTGGTGGCTTAAGGGCAGTTTCCAGCAAAATGGTGTCTCCATCACAAAAGTCAGCATTCCTTCTGTCACCCATGCTGGTGATATCCAAAGAAAAGCCAAGGACTCATGTGACATGATTTCATCTCTTACTACTAGATGGTTTCTGTCAAGGTCAGGATTAAGGCCCAATGATGAGGCAATGTAGGGAAGTTTACATTAATTCTGCCCAGGCTGTATTCGTTCCATTGACAGAAGACTTCAGTCTCCATAGCTGTCAAACCAACAGCTTTCTCCAGCACTGAATTTTGTCAGATAATATAAGCAGGCACCTGACTGATTGGTGATCTGGGTCAGGACTGTCCAACTGGAGGCTTGGAAGCCAAATGCAGCCCATGAGAAACTAATGTGCAGTCTCTGGGCTCTCACATGGGCACCACTCCCCACCCCAGTCCTCTGGCTGCAATAGAAGCTGAAGTCTCCAGGCTCCCCCTTCCCTGCCCCAGCTGCTACTTCCTGCCTTTGCCCCAGGGAGCAGGGCAGTGAGGCAGCAAGGGGAACTAAGGGTGAATAGGGCTGCACCGCAGGAGGGGAGTGGAGTGATTGGGGCCATGTGTCAAGGTGTTGCACCTGACAGTGTAGCAGTGTGGGGGTGCTCATAAAGGCATGCATTGCAGGGGAGAAGATTGTGTTCATACACCTGCATGGCACAGCAGCAGACTGAAGGGTAGGGGTGAGTGCAGCGATGGGTAGCATTGGGTTGCAGCAATCGGTAGGGGTGAGTGTCTGTACAGCACACCTGGTGCAGCCTGCATGGCATGCAGCCCCAGGAGCATGTGGCCCCAGGGAGCTTTGAAATTGGACAGCCCTGATCTAGGTCAGAGTGCCAACTAAATGCTTAATTGTCAGTTTACAATTCTGCTTGAATTGTTCTCCTGCTCATTAGATGCTATAGGAATACTTTGCAGTTCATTCCTATTGACTGATTTTCCTCTCCTCTCTTCTTTGTATCTTATCTGTGTGAGATTGTGTTAAGTGCTATCATGCCATCTAGGAAAGAAAATTCAGGAACAGAGTCCTTTAACCCTGCAAATGCTTCTCCATCTACAGCTCCGTGTGGAACAGTGTCAACTTGACATTCTTTCCATTTTACTTTTGCTGACCTACTACAAATATTTTCTGATATGAGCAAGCATAATACAGACACTTTACATTAGCACCTGGATGACCTCCAAATACCATGGCCCATATTAATGAATAATTCATGACTCTTAGCAATGGGATATTTCAACATTAAAATACATCTAAATGGATGCAAGCTTGTATTAAAATATGTAAGCTTTGTCAATCAAGGAATCTTGAGGGATACTAAAGCTTATAAGCACCAAATTAAGAAACTGGAGGACCAGACTGCAAGAGTTTTGAGCCAAAGGATAAGTTCCCAGGTCAAGAGCCAAAGTTGGCATATGCAGTCTGTGTATTTGAAACTTCACAACATTTTGGGCAGTTCTGGAAGCACTCCAACAAAGATCAAGTTTGGTAGATATTTGCAGACAGCAGTATAACACATGACTTTAAAGACAACAGGCCTGGCAAGATTGTCCATTCACTCTGTATGATGACAGCCACATTTCTGTACGTTGATATGAGGTCCAGAATTTAAGCTTACCTTGATGCAATGTAAGGACTACCTCACGTTAGGCCTTCATGGGAACAGATTCATGTTTATAGAAAATTGGAGTATAACAGTAGCCCCAATCTTGCCAGCATAGCTGAAATTTTATTACCAAGACCTGGGTTTATTTGGATGATCAAGCTAACATGTTTCTTGCGCTTTCTGAGGCAGAAGTTTTTCTTAAATTGGAGTTGTCTGAGGTGGATTAAGGGGAAAGGAGGCTGAAATCTAACTGTGATCATGCATGGCTTCCATCAAAATCTTATTCCTTATTATTTGTATCTCTTGATATGTATTTTTCAATCATATTCAGTGGCTTTCCCCCACCACTGTTTCAATCAAGCCCACCTCAATCCTGAGTTGGTCAAGCATGGTTTTGGGCCTTGCTGCAAGTTAAATCAGAACAGTTATGTCAGATAGAATAGTTGTTTGGGGCCAACAGCTTGCTCAGTCATGACAGCTGAATGCTCTCTCATCATATATTTTCCATACACTTAAGGGGAGGGTTTGGAAAATAGAAATAGGAGGGCCATAGATTGATTTGCTATGTGAAGTATATGAATGTGAAGGTTGTGACTTCTATTATATTTGTACAATCTGTTTTAGACAGTTACAATTTATGGTGCCCATAAATTATGGTGCAGTGTTCGATATGGACTTCCTCCTCAACTGGAAGCAGTGTAGCCAGATTCTCATGGCATTTGGGGGATACTTTAACCCTGTTTCATTCAAGTTACAGAGAATTTAGTACCAACCTTAGCATCTATGTGGCTCTACTTTATATTACATCTAAAACCTCTTTTGTCAGAGAAATCCTTTGGGGATTTCATCTCAGTATCACTATTACATTTAGCTGAGAAACCCACTCCAAATAAACTCCAATTAAGGTAATATCTTTTGTAAATGAGTAATCGAAGAGAGATGAACTGCGAGATAAGTAGCTAACATACAGGGAGGAACCCAGGAACCTCTCAGCTGCCTTAATCCTCTCAAATTTCTAATGTTTCCAAAACTTTGAACTGTAATTTTCTCTAATCAGAGTATGTTTTAAATGGTTTCATGAACTTTCTCAGAAATATCTAGAATCAATTGTAGAGAGAAATAAGTTGCTAAGAGACTGAGTGACTAGGAGTTGATTATTCCTTATCTATATAAGGAAACACAAATGTAATTCTCAAGGGGTAATTTCAAGCAGATGCAACTGTTTTACTTTAACATCGCGGCTAATGGTAACAGCAGGAAATAGTAATCTAACAGTTTCCTATGGTAACAGGAAATAGTAACACCTAATAGTAACAGGAACTGCTCTAATTAAAATGCCCTCTTCCCATACCTCCATTCCTGAGCATGTGTGTAGGTACCCTAGGAGTCTAAAGGTACACTTTTAAATCCATATTTAGGCAACTAAGGGATAGATTTTTAAACGTGGCTAGGTGTCTTAACTTTAATCAGTTTCAGTGGGAGCCATGTTCCTAAGTACCTTTAAAGATCTGATTGACCATATTTTCAAACATACTGATCAGATCACTTAAATCTTGATCCTACACCCATTCATCATTGATTTGAATGGTGCACAACCAGTATCTCAGTCCGTGGTGTGCGGGCCGGGAGCGGTCCGAGGCTTTCGGGGGCGCGCGGCGAGCTGTGGCCAGCAGCCCTGGCACGTGGGTCGGGGAATTCGGCACGGCGAACTAGAATTAGGCACAGACGCGTAGCGGTTGATTAAAGATTATTTTACTTACACCATAGATGGTCGCGGTGCAGGCAGGAAAAACTTCACTTAAGTTGCAGTTACAAACAAAAAGAAAACTCGCACGAACAAGACCCATAGAAAACTCGAGCCTCTTTAACCCGGAAAGAGCTCTGGATACACACACACACGAAGTTTGCTAGGCTCTGTGGACCGAGCGCGCAGGGAAGGGTACATCGAGGGATCAGGCGGCGACGGGGAGAGGCTAGAGGGTGATCAGGCCCCTGTATCCTCCTCTAAGGCACACGCGGGGTTTGTTAGGCTCCACAGCGCTTAGAGTTCTCCACGAGATGGATGTGGTGTCCTCCTAAATGAGATCCTCCCCAGAGATCTCCAACTTGGGCAGAAACCGCTCAAGCCTCTTATACGGCTAGCAAGCCAATCGCTAGCCGCCACGTGGGAATAATTTAGAAACAGCCAATAGTGGGAAACAAATTTGCATGCGAATGGCGGGAACTCCTTTGCACCGGGGTTTTCTCTATGTAACTGAGAATTGCACCGTGCAAAGAAAGCTCCTCGTGGCGGGAAATAATTCTGCAGTGCCGAAGCACACACAAAATCATACCCTTGGGTCATGACACGTGGGAGTTACAAGGGTTCAGCACTGAAAACTTCGCACTTATTTAGGTATCTAACTTAAACCAGGGCTGAAGACAAAACTGCACAAGATTAACACTATCTAAACTCATCAAGGTTTATTTTAATTGTATGCAAAAGACATTTCAAGTCATGCTCTCTAGAGAAAAGCTTTTCAACATTTCTGATAGGTTTTTTGGTCTGTTCTCATCTTAAAGTGATTGATGTATAGTATACCATAAGTCTTCCCTTGTAAAAAGTAATAAATAGTATTTACTATACTGTACATCAATGTCGTCTTTTTTCATTATTATTGTCTATATGAAAGAAGCAAACTTTTCCATATATGAACTTGTGAATCACAGACAAAGACATTCTTTCTTCATCTTAAAAGATAAACTGTTTTAAAAAGGAAAATCTTAAAACAATTTCAATAATGTTCCATGAGTCCCAAATTCATTCTAAAGGACCCTTCATTTCTGTAGTGCTTTATGCCTACTGACTGTTAAAAAGCAGCCTTTACATTACAAAGCTGCAGCTTAGTTTCATGAAGCACTAAGCTGAGGTAACTATTGAAAACCACTCAACCAGTACCAGCCAAATATACCCATTAATCAGTGCTATTTGCCTCTTAAAGTTAGGATCTAATCCCTAATGTGATCCTAAGAAGCGTCTGCTTTATATTTTGTTTTTTGCCCTTGGAATCTCCTGCTTCTTCCAGAGAGAAAACAATTAACATCTCCCCCCTTTAGTCATGTCACACCCAAAATTACTAGCAGATCAGTTCAGAATGAAGTACTGGAAATTTCAAGCAGTCTCTTCTACACATGAGATTTACAGCCCAGTTTTAGAAACTGAAGAGATTTGTAGCAGTTTTAGATCAGCACACAAACATTTATTATTAAGAGTTATCATGAATTATTTGTATTGCAGTTCCGTTGCATTAAGCATGGTATAGGATACAGTCTCTCTATGGATCAGCACTGTAGACAACAAGCACTATTATTTACTATCGATATGGGGGGGGCCACAAAAAAGCCCCAGTCAGAGTGGAGACCCCATTAAATTAAGCACAATGTGAGAGCTTGTCTACACATGGAGTTGTTCCAGAACTATTCATGAATAGCTGCAGGTACAGACACTCCAAAATAAGAGTGGCTTCTTTTAGTTTAGCCTAATTCATTTTGAAAGAAAGTGGCCCCTTTATTCTGGAATAGGAGTGTTCATTCAGAAATAGCTGTTGCATTATAAATTCAGATTCTACTTCAAATTAATTTCCATGTATAGTCGAGCCCCTAAGAGACTTTCCTTCAAATTCATATCTGGACTTAAAGGTGTTTGTCTAAATCAACCTTCTACAATATGTCAAGGTTCTTCCACCTCTACTTTTTAGTTTAGCCTCCTTTTCCTCATCAGTTATCATTTTAGTCATTGCTGAAACTGTGAGATCCTAAGGCCCTAAATTATTTCCACATACTATTGACTTCAGACCTGTGTAATCTCCTCTCTGGTTTGGAACTCTGGGACAAATTCTCCATTGATTTATGCCCCGTGTAGTTTCAAGGACTACGTTTCGGATAAAAGTCAGCAGACAATTTAGCTCTTTGTGTTTTCAAATGACTTGATATAGATCAGTTTGGAGAAGGAATGGCCATTTCATGTATTCTTAAATGATTGTATCTATATCTTGTGGTATCCCAGACAACTTTTTTCCTTCATCCTGAGTTGTATTTACGGCGAAAAGTTAATATGTAGAACATTATGCTCAAACAGATGTGTTCTTTTTCTCTTTAAAAACAGAATTAATATTTAAAAATATACATTCATAACATAGTCTTGCTGTGGTCTCATATAAACATTATGGTCAGCTAAACAGCTAAGGGAGTTTCTATGTACTGTGGTAACTTATACTAAAATAAAAGGAATTCTGGCTATGAGGGCTTTCTTATTCAATGTACTTCATACTTTTCCTCCCATATAAAAAAGTAGTTCCAAAGGACATTTATTAAGGAATAAGAGTTAAAAATGACTCCCTGGTGATACATATATAACTTCCGTGTCAGTTTTGCTCAGTTTATAGGTCAACAGCTTATTGCATAATGAAAGAGGAAAAAATGGTGCTGTTATGGCGCAGGTGCTGAAATCTCAGTAACCACTCCAGAGCAACTTGAAACCCTCATAAATCAGGACTCCCTCGCCAGCCAGCCAGCATGGAGGATTCCCCCATGCTCTGAACCTCCCTTGTCTTGTGAAGAGTGTCATCTTGTGGATTTCTTGGAACATTGTTGAGTTCTGACTGGCAACTGAAGAGAAGGGGATTAGTTTTCCTCATGGTGGAATAATCCATTATAGCAAGGAGTGATTGCTCTTTAAAAAAAAAGAAAGAAAATTAAAAGTAAAACGAGAAAAAAGTACAAAGTGCTTGTTCATGGTTCTCTGACATATTCCTCCAATGAAAACAACTTTGTCTATTCATAAGCAATATTTGTAATAAATAATTTTCATCTATGTATGGCAGCTGTTCAGGGTGTTTTATATTAAGCTATAACTTTAAAAGGGAGGACATAAAATGATGCATGTACCTCCCTCTTAATATCAATTCTAGGGTATATATACACATGGTTTCTCTTCTCTTGGAGCTGTCCATCTCTTTCAGACCATCTTTGATACCTGCATTATGCCGCAGCTGCTTCAAGCATGCTTCAACAATAACCAAAATGTTAATTCTGAAAGTTGAATTTGTTTCTTATATACTAAGCTGTCCTCTGTAGCAATATACCAAAAAGGAATTTCATTTCTCTTTACCCAATGAACTGTCTAGCTCTAAAGCAAAAAACAAACCAACAAAAAGGCATTGAGGGGGGTGGAAGTTTCTGTTGTTTTACTTTGGGGGCTTTAGGGGTTTTTTTAACTGATAAGGTGAGCAAATATTGTTTGGAAGTTTTAATACTATAGAAGAAGTAAACAAAGATTTCTTTCAAGTGCAGTTCACAATTCATTCATTTTGTGCTCGTTTTTTTTACTTGGCATACTGACACCTGGAACTTGGAATAAACATTCTTAATAGATCTAGGTAACATTAAATAAATAAATAAATGATAGAATACTAAATTAATGAATTATATATCATTCATTCATTTATTATATATATATATATGTATGTATATATAAGTCATACATATATATATATAATTCATTGTGTGTATATATGTACTTTAATTGTTAAATTCAGATTTTGAATTGAAATTATTATTTAATAATTAATGAACCATAAAGGAAGCCTAAAATGACTACATCCACTAATGCTGAAAATAGTAGTTTGCAATCTTTAATTACAACCATTAAAACTGAGTAGTTCCTACTAAAGTCAACAGGAGCTTGACTGAGACCCATGGAAACTTTTGAAAGCCCTTCCATTCAAACACTGACCTAACCTGATCTTGGTTAGCTTATGAGGACTGATGGAAACATGCTTCTGAGACTTTCTGAAAGAGTTACACAATTTTTTTTGTTATTTTAAGGCCCATTATGGTTAGGTGCTGATATCTTTATGCTGCCACAGAAATCAATGAAAGCTGAGGGAACTATATACTTCATAGGATCAGGTTTACACTTAGAGAAAAAGAAAATATGTATCTATAAATATGTAATAAGTAGAAAAAAGTACCATGTTTAGTCATTTGAAGCATCCCTTGAAGATTTTTTTCATCATAATAAGATCATTAATCTCCTATACAAAATCATGGTTATTTTTCATCTCCAAATGGAAGGCTCAAGGTTGCAATAGAAGTAATGGTAAAAAATGAACCACTCTTTAGAAAAGATTCATAATCCCATAATCATAATCTCTTAAAATAGCTATAATCTTTTATACATACTATGCTATTTGTCCACACAGTTTGCTACAGCTGACAGCTGAATAGTCAATACTGGACATAACTGGTTCTTGCTATTTATATATTGTATATCTCTTACTTAAAAAGTCAGTCTTCCACGCTACTTAGAGCAGAATATGATAGCTATTGCTATATTTGCTAAGGCTCTATTAATGTATTTACTATTAGGCTGTTAAATATTACCATAATTAAGTCCAATGAAATTACAATTGCCAAAATAAATGTAGAATGTGTGTTTTGTGATGCATTGTTCTTGTTTTTATTGTTATTATTACTACTACTCTGTGCATTCCATTCCTAATTTACAGAAAGAAGGCAAAATTGTTCCATTGTTATTTAAGAGGAATTTCTATACCGCAAAAGCAGCTTGGGTTACAAGTCTTAAAACAATATTTTTACCCAAATTCAATCAACAGGAGGGGACAAGCCAAACTGGTGCTCCTGCCCCTTGGAAAAAGAAGGTATTTGATTAAATTAAAAGGCAACGAACCAGCAGAATGCAAGACTGGATAATGTTGAGGCAAACAGCTATATGAAAAAAATCTGTGGTTACTTAGCTAAGAAAAAAATGACAAGAACAATCTTCCAGTGATCGTGCCTGAAAGCATAAATTCACCAGCAAGGACCAGTTAGATTTACGTTCTCTGGCCACTAAGATTGTGTTGTAAGGTTCATGTTGAGGAAAGAAGAGTTAGGCCTTCCTCTTGAACTATTTAGTAATGATCAGTGATCACTCTCAGAGACAAGACAAAGGGGTAGGTGCTCCCTGTCTCCTGTAGTAGGGAATTCCTATGTTTTAATAGTACAGATGAATACCATTTATAATAATGGATGACCTGTGGCCTAGTCAACCCGCCCTGAGTTCCTGACTAGCTACATTTATCACAGCAGGGGGTGCCAGCTACAGAGTCACTACATCCCCTCCCTCTATGGGTGGCAGAAAGGAATAGGTGAAGTGCTGGCTCACCACCTCATGCACACAGAAATACAGTTATGCCCCCACCATTGTGGAAAGCACAGCATTTTTCCTTCCCAGGCTGGTGGGCACTGAGTCCCTGAGTCATAGACTTTCACTTGGGCTACTCCAGGAGCAGTTCAGCACAACAGCCCTTCTCAGCTGTCCCCAGCCTGGCTGGAATTGTCTATGTCCCAAAGAGCATTGTGCAAAATACATATTAAAATATGCAGGGCCTGGGCTTAGTGTATACTGATGAAGGCAACAGATATAAGCCCTTGAGATTCCAGACCATGTCTCTTAATTATTACTTAATGGAAGGCAGGCTGTAGCTTAGGCTGTAAAAAGGTCAATGGGATAATTTTAAAAAACTTCTGGTCCACTTTTGATCCAGTGAAATACGAAGATATGAATACCATCTCCGAAAGAAATAGCACAAGGGTTACTCCAGTATACCTAGACCAAAAGTTACTTCCATCTATCTGAACCCATGCATCAGGTAGTACTGACTTTTACATCACCACTTTCTTTGCACTGGTTTCCAATTGAGATGATAGGTACAGTTAACATGAATGGACAATACAAACAAAGGCTTAGGAGCAGTCACAAAGAGCACTTTCTACACAAGAAAAGGACTTTAAACGCTATTGTATGCCTGGGAGAGTTGTATACATTGCTGGTGATAGGTCGATGGAAGCATAGTTAGATGGATGAAGCAGGTGATGTTTTTGCAAGCAGAACGTTGTGGGGAAAAAAACTGTACTGTCTAACTTAGCAAAATGCAGTTTTGTTCAGAGAAGCTAATATGTAATATGGCACTGCCTTACTCAAAATGACCATAGAGTATTCCTATGTGCAGAACCAGCTGAAAAATCTAACTTGGGGCCAAAATATAAAGAACTTGATATACTGGCAAATAGAGATCCATGACTTTGCTTTAAAGAAAAATTTGGTCCCAAAATACACAGATATGAAGGAAGACCCAATATACAGTATATTGAAAGGAAACATAACATACCACTAAGATTTAAGACAGAAGGGAATGGAGGTGAAAGATATAAGTTTGACATTCCTTGAAGATCTTAGAGGCAAAGCCTATGTGCTTCTGTGTGCTACTCTGCCAAGGAAATTGCCCACAAAGAATGAAAGATTAGTTTTCCTCCAAGATATTAGTCCAATTAAGTAAAGGGGAGGAGGGAAAGCTGGTGCCTTTGTGTAACTTTCTGCTATATACAGGAGGGGCACAAGGCAGTATGTGATCATGATAATATTTATGTATTTTGGCCCCTTCATACAAGTTCTCAAACAACTGCCTCCATGTTGAGAATATGATGCCGACAGTATGCAAGAGGGAGTGCTTCCAGAGATTTCAATAATACCAGTTCTTAAATAAGAACAATGCCTTTTTTTCCCTCAAAGGAATAGGGCCTGAGCGCATCCCTCTGCCCAGCAAAAGAAAAGATGGCTCATTCAGGTTCACTAAAGTGTATAAAATGAGTTTGGAAGGAGCAATGATACAATATACTTAGCACTACAGGACAATCATTATTCAAACATTTAAATGAATATACAAGACGTTTGGTTATGCTAGTTCTACAGGCTAAGAAGTAAAAGAGTTAATTGGCAATCTGTATGAAGTTGGTATGAGGAACTCTAATGCTGTTAACCAATAGGAATAAGTCATGTCCATTATGAGGGTTGAGCACAGTCTTTCTAATGCCTCATCAGTTTTGTCCCTGGAGAGGATGCTCTTCATTAAGCAAACCTACTTTGGTGAGAAGATTTGCAGGCAGACTTAAATCTGGAAGCACAACAAGGCTTAAGAACAATCGCAGTAAAAGCAGTGTGAACAGACATATCAGAGGTACCAGATATAAGTCTGAGAGCCATGTGAACCTCTTACTACCCCTCTTCCTCAGATTCGTTGGTAAATTATATCACCGAGCAAGGAGCCTATCCCAAGAGATACAATAATACCTTGTTACTAATTAGTGGCTCTAAGCTAGCATTGTTGCTTTCCATTCAACAAGTACATGGCATATTTTTCAAAAGAGCACATCTAAGATTTCTTTTTGACTTGGTTCTCTCACTGAGATACTTATGATGACCTATTTTTTGGGTGAGCACAAAAGCATTGTAATTGTGTTGAGGCATTTGGTGTTATAAGAGCCCACAGCCCCTCTCTCGGGGTTCCCAGACCTCTGGTCCAGCCCACAGACCCCCTCAGACTCGTAGACCCAGGTCTGACCCTTGCTCCAGCCCTGGACCTATGGACCCTCTGGTCCAAATGTCCATCAATCCTCAACTCCTGAGCCTCCGGGTCCCACACTCAGGTACTCCTTCTGTCTTTGGACCTTCTTGGGTCTCACTCTCTCTCAGCCCTGCTTGTCCCTGGACCCTCTGATCATACTCCCAGCCCTGTCCAGGCCTGGGGGTCATGCCTTCCCAGGTCCTTACTCTCTATGTCCCTGTAACCTTGGCTAAGCCCCACTCTCAGCCCCTGCTGGGCTACTGGCCCTCCAAGTCAGCATTCCCTGCCCTTGCAGGGCCCGAAGCTAAACTGGTAGGACAGCTTAATAATGAATACCTGTCCTCTGGCAAGCAATCAAGCCTTTCCTAGGCTTAACATAAAACAGGGCTACCTGCCCATATAACCAAGCCCTTCTTTGCTCCAGAGACCTTCCCTTGTTCCCTGCATTTCAGAGTTCCTCATTCAGAGCCACTGTCAGTTTAGGAGTCCTGCTGTTCTGCTGTCAGGGGCTCCTCACTCCATAGCTACCAGAGCAAGACTAACTGACCAGTGAAGGCTCTTTTGCTTATATAGCTGAAGTCTGAGCCCTTGTCCAGCCAGGTGTGTCCTTCATTAACTCCCCTTTGCCACCTGCAAGCAGGCTCTTAGACTGCTTTCTCCCTTAAAGGAGGAGGCACATCCCAGGGCCCTGCTACAATGGCCATATGGTGTCACATAATGCTTTAACCCCAAGTTACAGAATAGATTACATGTGTTGGGATGCTGATAACTCTGTATCTGAACCTCTGGTATACATCACGACATGTTTTGGAAGGTCTGAGAATCACCAGGATGGATTTTGGAAAAAAAATCAAAACATTTTGAGCATGAGGAAGATGGTATGGATCTGAATATGGCTGGTCATAACTTACACCTTTTCTTTAAATTCTTCTTTCTCCTCGGTGTTCTCTGCCTCACAGTGAGGGCCAAGGGAGACCCGTTCAAAGAAAATATACCCTCCTTACAAAATTTGGGATATCCAGCTAACAGCAGCAAAGCCTCAGGACTTCAAAAAGATCCATCTCTTACCTGTTGGTTAAAAGAAGAAGGGCAACAAAACTTAGAAATGTAAAGATCAGAAGGTGACAGCTTTGGAAAGGGTTAGATCCAAGACATGGGAGAGGCTCAGGGAAAAGACATATGATCCAGTCAGCTCCATAAACCCCTAAATAAGATAATCCATGCCAGGGTTTTTGTCCCATAATAGAATCCTTCTTATTTTACAATCCCTTAAATTACTTTTCAATTATAGCCCAAACAGCAGCAAATTCAACTCTAGCAAGTGGCAGGTCCAGTTTCTCAGGTGGAGTCTCTAACTCTGAAAATTTTCAACAGGTTAAACAGATACTTGGCTGGGATGGTTTAGTCAGGGGTGAACCCACCTTGAGCAGGAGGCTGGACAAGGTGACCTTGTCACCTTGTGAGGTCCCTTTCACCCCTGTTTTCCTGTGTTGCTATATCCCCTGCATTAAAATCCATCTACTCCAAGCCCTCATCAAATCTACAATATGTCTGCACTATTGGGGTTCCAGACGAGACCCCCAACAATGACAGTGCTGCTTCTGTTTCTTCTTTCTGTACCAGGCCAAGCCTTCAGTCCCTCATAAGCAATCTGCTCCATATCTGTGGGCCACAACAGTATTCTTGTGAAAGGAGCCAATTTTCAGAAAGAAAGAAAACACAAACACATTCCACAATTAGTAGTTATAGAGCCGTGGGGAGGTAAAGAACCCGACCAAATAATCAGCCTGCCTCTGGTGCTCCATTTCTCAAAATTTCCTTGCCCTTATCTTTTCCTCTAGTGATTATAAGATGAAATATATAAGTTAATTCAGTGCAAACCCTTTATTGAATCTCCTTCATAGCTGCATGCAGGACTGGGAGCTTGGTTTATCATCTGCATTGTTTTTTATTTTATGTTTAACTATTTTATCCAAGCAACTACAGAAACAAAGCTCCAACACAGAAGGAATATATAATGGTTACATGAGGTTGAAGTTATTAAATCTTTGCAAAGGAAATAATATACAACATCTGTATAAATGATTACCTCTATGATCAACATAATGAGGTGTATTTAAAGCAATTAACTTTTGATAATAATCATTAATAGTCAAAGAACCTGGCTACAGATTCTGGATTACTGGGTGGTGAACTTTGTCCTCTTAATAGGTTAGGAATGGAATCCATATTTCTAAATATTTATTACTCTTTTGTCTCTTTCCAATAATCTAACCTGATGGGACAGTTTTTCCATTACTAGGAAGTCCCATATTTTAGCATAGCATATTTTCTGTGGGGGCTGACAATATGATTTTTGTTTGCATTTTCAGCAATAACTGCACTATTTTTTAAAGTTACCTGGAATCTTGGTGTTTTCCAATGATGGCTCACTGTTAGCTACCTCACCCATGAGTGGAGCAGGTACTCCTTGTATCCTCCACCTGCCACCTGATCCTTTAGCTTAATGAGGCCCTCAGAACAAAAAAATAGATATTAGAGACCCTTTTGTAAAATAAGTAGATGGAGACAGATTCTCAGTTGGTGGAAATCAGCATGTCTCTGTTGATTTCAGTAGAGCTATGTCAACTCACATCTCCTAAGGATCCACCCCTAATAATTCTTCCCAATTCCCTGAGCAAAGACTAGCAATATGATTTTAGCAGTCTCTTTAACCTAGGTCCTTGCGTTCTAAGTCCCTTAAGTAATTAACAAAGCTTTTCTTCTAATGGGTCCCTTCAGAGGTAGTCTTAAGTACTTTAAATTCTCACTTCACCTAATGATGCATAAAGGTAAATTTCCCTGAAAGCCTTATTAATGTTGTATTGCAAAATAATGCCTATGTAAAAGCCGAGTCATGAGATTTTACAGCTGTTAGATGTTGTAAACAAAGATGGAGGAGTATGGTCTACTCTTTTCCAAAAACATACAGAGGTATTTTAAAATGCAGGTTGCAGCAAGAACATCAGATTTGCTCTGTATTTCACTTCTGTTTTACTGTTTCCAGTTTTGGGCCCCTTGCTTCAACAAAGATGTGGACAAATTACAAAGAGTCAACAGAGAAAGACGAAGTGGTTAGAGGCCTGGGAAACTTGCCTTATGAGGAAAGTATGAAAGAACTAGGATCATTTAGTCTTGAAAAAAGAAAGAACAAGGGGAGATTTTATAACAGTCAAGTACCTGAAAAGTGGTTATAAAGAAAATGGGTAGACTATTCTCTGTAGTCACAGTATACAGAAATAGGAGCAATAGTCTCAAACTGCATCAGGGGAAATGTAGGTTGGATATTAGGAAGTACTTCCTCACTGTGAGGGTGGTTAAGCATTAGAACAGGCTGCCCAGACAAGTTATAGAATCTCCATCCTTGGACTTTTTTGAGCGCAGCCTAGACAGAGACTTTGCTGGGATGGTTTAGTCAAGGAAGATCCTGCTGTGAGCAGGGTGTTGGACGAAAAGACCTCCAGAGGTCCCTTCTAGCCATATTATTCTATTAGTCGATGCTTAAAAGCCTGTATTATAAAACAAAGAAAGTTGACAATCCACCTGGTGGCATGCTTCCCTATCTCATTTTCTGCAATATTGCATCTAATCTTCATTCAAACGTTACTATGTTTCTGTACCTCTCTGTCAGATCGTGCCATCCCTTCATCTCCTGACAATATTACTTGTTCCAGTTTTTCTTCATTTAGGAGTAGGCAGTATGGTTACAGTGGGTAAAGCACTGGGCTGGGACTAAAAATTGCTGAACAGTTTCCCAGGGCAAGAACAATTCTCACTGAAGTCTAAGTGGTAAGGAAGAGAGAACATGAGGTCTCTGGGATTTATTATTGGTTCACTGTGATATGTTTGGGCCTCTATAACATCATCATATTCTGATAGTGTGTCCTCTGATCCTTCAAGACATAAAGATCCAAGTTTCATCCCTCTTCCTATATTCATGCTAATTTCATCCATCCATAGAACACCTCTCTCCATTTCTTTTCCATACTTATGTTGAAGTACTATTCTGCCTTCATCCCCTCTTGCTTAGCATAAGAGTTGCACAGTTCTTTACTACTTTACCCTCCTATTCCATTGTTCTGCCTCCTCCTACTAAAAATGATTTCGTGGCTAACATGGTTAGGCATGCATTTCCACGGCAGAGCTTTATGGAGATAAGATTCTGAAAAGAAGTGTTTAACCATTGGAACAACTTACCAAGAGTCATGGTGCATTTGCCATGATTTGGAAATTTTAAATGAAGATTTGGTATTTTTTATTCTAAAGGGTATGATATTGATCTAAAAGAATTATACTTAGGGACATCCAATGGCCAATTTGATACAGGAGGTCAAACCAGATGATCCTAACAGTCCCTTCTAGCTTTGTAGTCTATGAATCTCTGGATCATCCTGCTGCCTTCTGCTTTTGATCATCTAATTCCATCATTTCTTATTGGGGTGCAGATGTAGAAGCACAGTAATATATATTGTGCAGCCACTCTTAAAAACATCCTTTGAGACTTTTTTTCCATGCCCTACCACCTTTTTGTCCTTACTACAGCAAAAGTATGGATGCCCTCTTCCATGACAAAATAATAATTGTTTCACAAGTGAAATATCTTTGTTACTCATTATTTTTGTGCCCAGTCTGGTCCTATGCAAATAAAGATATGGCCAGACTTATGTCATTTAAAGCCTTCTGATATAGAGATAACCCAAGAGTTTGTCATATATAACTCTGAAAAGTTTAACCCTATAGACAATGGATTAACCTTAAAAATGCAAGTTACTGTCAATGAATGGGACCATATAATAAGAGTACTCCAGATATAAGATTGTTAGAAGGATCTTTAAAAAAAAACCCTCACATGGAAACTGCACAAAGAAAAGTGGTAAGCAGAGTTTCTGAACTGAAGGCCAATATAAAGAAATCTTGATGGCTGGACACAAACATTTCATTTCATACAAATGACACTTCATTTACTTCTTGACCCATTTTATCATGAAGAGATTGTATTTATTGAGCAAATGAAATGTACAACCTGATGACTGAGCAGAATTAGCAGACCTCACATCTCTCATAACCAAACCATGAAACCTCTTTCAGAGACTTCTTCCACATTCATGCTGTGCAATACTCTGTAGCAGTTAAGCAGTACTCTAAGCAACTTCTTCCATGTTACATGGAGACAGCAAGATACTAAATCATCACTAAATGCTTATAGTGCTAGTATCCTATGGGGGAAATAAGGGAGGAGATGTGCTTCTTAAAGCATCACAGAGTGGGGTGTATTGCCTTAGAAGTAATAATCAGATGTTCCTTCAGAGGGGCTAATCACTGGGTTTGGCATTGTTTCACCACCCGGGAGACAAGTAACTTCCTAGTGACCCCTAGCAAAAATGACAAGCATCGGCATAAATCTTGCAGGCCCAAGCTTTCTTTCAACCCAGCACCGGGTGGACTGGTAAATATTTCGCCAGAGGAAAACTGTCCATCTCCTTTCTTTTCATATCCATGGGACCGAGTATTTATTTAAACCAGGGGAGCTGCGTTCCAACACCTGGCACCTCTCACATTGTACTTCCTCCGCAGCTTGAGGGAGCTCACCCAAGCTCCTTACAAGCTGAAATGAGATCTGCTTGGACTGCCATGGTTTGAAAGGAACAGCCTAGAAGGGGAAGAAAGAAAAGAGGATCCTGTGTCCTCTTTGTCCATCGCAGGCCTGGGAGGTTACAGCAGTGACTGTCTCCTGAGCTGGCCTCTGGGAGCTGAAGGGGGTCTGGAGCAGGGAGCTGCCTGTTTACCCAGGAGGGCTCTGCTGATAGCACGTTCCTGGAGTTTACTTTGCTTTCCTTGAGTTTATTGTAAAGGGGTAAAGTTTTTGGATTCATCACGTGACCCTGACAGGTCCTGCCTATTGAGAGCCAGACCACCCACATGGAGGACGATGGAGCTGCTTAATAGAAACAGGCATGTAATTGTGAGCCTTTCCAGCACTCTGCAGAATGCCTGCAACCTAGGAGGATTATTTTTTTACACTTTCAGTTCCTTTGGTCCAAGCAGAAAAGAAAGCGAGGAAGGGAGGGGGGCTGGGGGGGGGGCAAGGAAGAAAGGGAAGAAAGCAGGACACGAAATCGATGTGATATCAAAGTCTCCCTCGGCGCTGAATGCAATTTCGCAAGCCCGTCAGCTCCCCAACTCCCACCGAGCTGCTCCCCGTGAGAAGGGGAAGGATGGTGAGTACGAGACCAGCTTTGCCATTAAGAAAAAAAAGAAAAGAAAAGAAAATCGCGTGTAACGGGGCTGCTTCCTGGGAGAGCCCCGGTGGGGGGAGCAGGGAGGGGAAGGGGTCTGGGGAGCAACCTGGCTCCTGGAGCAGGAGGGAGGGAGGGAGGGAGGGAGGACGGCAGCTCGCTCCCTGCCAGGGGACGCCGCTCTCCTGCTGGAGCCGGGGGGATGCCGGCTGCTGCCGCTCGGCTCGCAGGGGTGGCG
>NW_005841902.1:1826564-1828207 GCF_000455745.1 Alligator sinensis
CAGCTTCTCTCCGCGGCTGGGACCCGGGCTGCGAGGCCACAGCCCCGGGGCTGGGCTCGGGGTGCCACTGGCGGGGACTGGGCCATGCCTCTGTGCCTCGGTCCGGCTGGAGAGCACCCGGGCGGCGGGGCCGGGGCGACTCGGGGGGCGGGTGTGACCCGGGTCACCTGGTGTCTTGGCATCTGCCACCAGGGGAGGCCAACAAGCCCTCGGGGCTTGCTCGATCGCGGGCAGAGAGGGAGTCCTGGCGCCTGGGGGAAGCTTTGTGCAGCCTCCTGTGAAATGGGCACACGCAGGAAGAAGGCTCCTCTGTGGCTCGTGTGCTGAGCTCCCCCCATCCCACGGCTGGCACGGGAGCGGGAAGTCCTGGACCTCACCCACACAGCACGGTTTCTTTGGGCCAGTTGGTGCCCGCTCGCAGCAAAAGGAGAGGAGCTGGGTTTTCTGGCCAGCCTTATTCTTGGTTTGCTCCCAGCACCCGCTGCAGACACTGGAGGTTGATGGGGTGGGCAGCGATCAGCCCTATTTTGTGTATGCACTAGATCAGGCCAGGGGGTGGGGATCAGAGGCAGCCCCGTCCTGGGAAAGGTGTGGTGGGCAACTTCAGGAAGCAAGTCGGTGGCCAAGGTGGGCATCTGCCAGCTCCTAGCGCTTCCCAGTGTCAGGTCGGAGGTCTTTCACATCATTTCAGCACCAGCTTGATAGGTGTATCTAATTTCTGGACAGGGCTATTAGAGTCATTGTGAAGATGGATTCTAATCTGACAATATATTTGAGCAGGAGTTCGTGTTGGTCGGGAAGAGCTGGGGACAGAGGGGGGCCCTGGAAAGGTCTGCTGGCTTTCAGGGGCCGGCAGATAGAAATTTGACAAGGCAGCTCTCTCGGAATTAAAATGTCTTGGTCTTCCCTGCCTTCAGCCTTATTTCACACACACATCCACACACACACACCTTTTATTTTCTCCTGCCTTTGCCACAGTCTATAAAGCCCTATTGAGACATGTAGGCGTGATGTGTAAACCGGATTAGCAGTATGAAAGCAAGACACACAATGAGCCTGAATTGTTTTACTTCCTTTTCATTTCTCACGCCTATATCTCTAATAAATTTGTTGCTCCAGCAGTGGGTCAAAGGGATCGTGTCGCTCGGCTTTTTTGCTTTTTTTTTTTTTTTTTGCTCCCCCCCCTGCCAGACCCCATGGCAGAGATCAGGAAAATGAATGGTCTGCGCCTCCTGCCAAACGCGAGAGCCGAGGTGTATGGTTACAGAGCCCGGGTGAGGTCCAGAAGGGCTAAAAAGCTCTCCAGGGGGACTGTCCCCACTCGGTGCACACTGCGGGGCTGAGGGCAGGCTGCCAGGGAAAGGATCCGGTTTGCAGGCGACGCTGGGGTGTGCGAGAGGATGACAAGGGCTGCTCCCGCTCGGATCCCCCGGCGGCTGCAGAGCCGGAGGGGGCTGCCCGGAGCGGGGGCGGCTGCAACGCCCTGAGCTGCCGGGCTGATGCTGGAGATCGCTTATTTGCTGCTTTGTGGCGCGCGGAGCAGCTCTCCATTAAAGGCGATCAGGGGTAATTAGCCGCATTATTTTGACAAGTTGGCTCGAGCAGCCTCCCTCGCCTGCTAGTCCCGAGGAGGGAGGGCGAGG
>NW_005841902.1:1828217-1829673 GCF_000455745.1 Alligator sinensis
AAAGAGCCGAGCCGGGCTCCCTCTCCCCAGCCTTGAGCCCCCCGCAGCATCTGCCCAGACACACGGGCAAGATGCTCCGCCGGGAGGAGGACCGGGCGGGGGGTGGGGAGCAAGAACAGGGTTTATTTGGCGAGTGCATTCAAAGGGCTGCAACAGCGGGGCAGGACATCCCCCCTCCCCCCCACGGGCCTTATTGGGCTGCACAGCAGGATGCCAAAAGGAGATCGGGGCGGGTGTGGGGGGCAAAACCACCCCCGGGCACAAAAATGACAGGCGAGTGAGCGCCCTCCAGGCCAGTTTTGTTCCTGCCGGGCAAACAAACAATCTGGAGGGCAGGTGTTTTCTTTCAATGTCTTTCCTTTATTCATGTAACCGGATGCTACAGGCAGAGCAGTGATGGGGGGTGGGGGGGAGCCCCCTAACACGCTGCAAGAGTCGCCGTGAAGCCATCAGCAACCTCCCAGCCCCTACCCTCGGGGCTGAACTCCTCCGCCGGGCATCTGTGCCGGGCGGACAAAGCCTTGGCTGGGGATGATCCAGCTGGGGATGGTCCTGCTCCGAGCAGGGGGTTGGACTAGATGTGACCTCTCGGGGTCCCTTGCAAGCCTCCTGCTCCGGGATGCCAGGCCCCAGGGGGGCACATAGGAAGGCGGGTCTTTGGTGCCAGGCACCCGGAGGGGCCAACTGGGCAGGCCCTGCCCACCCGGGGAGAGCGAGCCGGGCCGGGGGAAGGCAGAGCAGCGCCGGCGGGAGGTGCCACCTCGGAAGGCCTCCTGCAGGCGAGGAGCCGGGCGTGTTATCACCACTCCGATCTGTGGGATCCTTGAAGTTTAGGGCAAAGAAAGGAGAGGGGGAGAGCCCCGGGTGCGGAGCCGCGGTGACATGCGCAGGGCATGCATATTAAAGCCAACAATGCTTACAAATGTAAATAAGGGCAGATTGATTAGGAACAACATTATCGCTGGGAATGCAGCACTCGCATGCATCAGCAATGAGGCAAATTGGGGGCAGCCACCGCTCCTGACCACCCAAGTCGAGACAGACTTTTACTCTGACACTTCCTCCTCCTCCTCCTCCATTTTTTTTTAAAGCGCGGCAGAAACAAGGCCAATTAGATCCCCGCAGTAATTCATCTCTGGGGTATGAAAAAAACCAGACCACAGGGGGAGAGGGAGAGATTAAGACACCGCTTGTTAAATCTGAGCCTCCCGATTACACTGGGGGCACCAACCGGCAGGATTTATAGGCGCCGGGACAGGGCGGGAAGGCCTAGCGAGGCGAAGCTGCCAGGCAGGAGGCAGAGCCCGCGGGCCGGCGCCTCGGCCCCCGCGCAGGGGGGACAGGGTGGTGCAGGGAGCACCAGGAAGCAGAGGGGAGATCATTGCCACCCCCCCCGCCGTGCTGGGACCCGCATGCAAGCCCCCTGCACGCCCGCCTGCTGCATGCGTCGGCTCCC
>NW_005841902.1:1829996-1830263 GCF_000455745.1 Alligator sinensis
GTGTGTCACGTGACGCCGCTGGACCCCGCCCCCCGCGCGTTCTTTTTTTTTCAATGAACACACACCGCGCGCCCCTTAAAGGGACACGGCCCGGAGTGGGACCTGCCCCCCTCATCCCAGTGGTACAGGCTGGGGGGGGGGGGGCAGAAGCAGGAGGGGGAGCCCCTGAAATGCATGCAGATGGGGGGGGGCAATGCGGTGCAAAAGCCACCTCCGGGGTGACAGCGCCTCCTGCAACCTGTACAGAGGCACAGCCCCCCCTTGCAC
>NW_005841902.1:1830302-1831715 GCF_000455745.1 Alligator sinensis
CACGGGCATCTCCTTCCCTCCTCCCCAAAATCAATGCATTGATTTTTAAGTATCTATTTAAAAGCAACTCATTGATTTTTGGGGTGCCAACAAATAAAAATAAAAGCCCCGAAACAAGCTGGCGATTCACGCGGAGCGTGAAAAGCCTCTGGGGACTGAACTTGACATTGAAAAAAAATTGTGGCGGTGGGGGGGCGAGGTATTAAGCGGACTTTGCTGCAGAGTGAGGCTCGGGACCCCCACGCTCAGTTAAACCGCGCGGGCTCCTTGCCCGGCTTTACATCCCTTCTTCTGGGTGTTAAATTTACATGGTGTGTTGTTATCATCATCACCATCATCATCATTATTATTTGCCCCCACCCTCACTGGTCCTTTCTTGCAAGGATCTGTCTCCTCTAGTTAAAAGGAGAAAAGAGAGAGGGAGGGAGAGAGAGAGAGGAAAAAAAAAACCTGGCACTTTCCCTCGCAGTATCCACCACCCTGTCATTATTTGTGCAAGCCTGGGAATTCAGCTCGGACCTCCCAGTATTTGTTGCAGCTTGAGGCCAAGGTGCCTCTAAAAGGATTTTCTTTTAAAGGCTTTAGAAATCGTTCCGTGGGTTTCTTTTTCTTCTTTTTTTTTTAAAAAAAAAGCAAAATATATTTTTGAAGGTGGATGTGCAGGAAAGGCTTGCGCGCGTGTCTGTCTAAAAGCATCTCGTAAAAAAAAAAAAAGAAAAAAAAAAGAAAAAGAAGAAACCGTTGTTGAAAAGAAAATGAAGAAGAAAAGGTGGGGAGGGGGTGCGGGGGGAGAGGCATTCCTTAATGGAAGTATTGCATGCAAAGAAGGCTGGATCTCTTTAAGGCTCCCCCTGAAGCTGGAGATGCACACACAAGGGTTGCCTGCCTGGGTGGTCTCTCTACTTTGGTGAGCTGTTGCTAAGCAGCTAATAATAGTCATGTTTGCTGAGTAATTTCTGCCCTCCCTGAGCCAATCGCGTCCCAGAAAGCCCAGCCATCTGACAGCCCCAGGGGCGGGATTTGAGGGCTTTTTTTTTTTCTCCTTCTTTCCCCTCTCTCTCCTCTCCCCCCCTTCACCCCTCCTCCTCCTCCTCCTCCTCTTTATCCAAATGGAGAGAGTTCTTTTTTTCTTCTTCATCTCATCTATTGAATCAAGGAGCTGCTGCTTGCTGCTGCACACACACGGAGGGAGAGAGAGACACACACACACGTCCAGAGGGAGAGGGGCACCGCGGAGCCGCCCGCCCCGGGACTCAGAGACAGCTCTGCCCTGAGCCAGACTGGGACCGCGCGGCCAGAGGCAGCGGCTGCAGCGGCAGCACCTCCACGGGGAGCACGGAGGAGCCCTAGCCCGGCTTGGCTTTGCTTTTCCACGGAGCAAGACCGAGGCGGCGGGGAGGGAGGGAGGGAGGG
>NW_005841902.1:1832056-1834908 GCF_000455745.1 Alligator sinensis
GAGCAGCGGCGGCGGGGCTGGCGGCGGCTGCAGGGACCCCGAGGGGCCGGAGGGGAGCGGCAGCAGGAGGCGGAGGAGGACCGGGGGGACCAGACGCGCTGCGGAGCCCGAGCTGGACTGTCTGCAGCGGCCGAGCTACTGCGATGCAGCTTTCGCCTTGGAGCAGATCTCAAAGGTGCATGAGCCTCTGGCTGTGCGTGCGTGCGCGCGCGCCTCTGGGTGTCTGTGTGTGCGTGTGTCTTTCCAGCGATCTTTTTTTTTTTTAAAGGGGGGTGTCTATTTTTTTTTTTTTTTTTGCATGGGAGGAGGAGATGGGAATGAAAGAGCCACCAATAAAATGCTGGGAGAAAGAGGGGGACGTCTGTGAGTCCGTGCGGAAGAGCCTGCCCTCCTCGCCGTCCTCCTTGCCCCCGGGGGGGTGGGGTGCTCCCGGGCTGCTCTCGTGCAACGCTGCCCGGGACCCTCTGCCGCCTGCCCTCCTCTTTTGTGGGTCGCCCTCTTCTCGCTCCGGGTGCCCGGCTGCTCCCCATCCCTGCGGAGCGCTGTGCCGCTGCCTGGCAGCCCCGGCTTCCGACGGGAAATGGGGATCGGGAAAAGATCGAGGGTTTTTTTTCCGGGGGTGGGCAAAGAAAAGACGGGGGTTTGCTTCGGTCACGTTTTCCAGTCCGCGGGGGCATCGCGGCTCTCGGAAGGGAGCAGGCTTGGAGGAGAGGAAGTTTTGTCCTGTTGAAACCCCCGGCGCTTGGAGGAGAAGTGAAAGTTGTAAACAAATTGCCACCTTAAATCTGCCGTGCAGGTCAGGTCCCCCCACCCCCTTTCTCCCCCCTTTCTATGATCCCGGATCCTCGCTTTTATTGTTAATATCGAAAGGCTCCAAACGCAGGGACTGACTCTGAAACAACAACCCCCTCGCCCCCAAATAGTCCCGATCGCTCCCTTTTGCAAGGCAAAAAGGTTCCTAGCAAACCCCAGCGAGGAGGCATCGCCTTTCTTCGGAGATCGGTTCATTTCAGGCAGCAGATTTCTTTAATTTTATTTTGGGGGGGAAGGCTTTGCAAGAAGTGGAAAGGCAAAAAAAAAAAAAAAAAAATCCATGTGGCTGCCCTCTTCCGTTCACAAATATTGTCGTAACTTACAGATGGCCGCTCAGCTTCACCATTCCGATCACACAGCGTCTCCAAACTCTATGGAAATGAATGACTATTAAGCTTATGATCACGCAGCATTGCTCACCACGTGGGTCGGTCATTTACTACACACACAGTCGGGGCTGGGAGCTGGGGAGGGGGGAATCGGCAGCAAATTGGTACAATGCAGCTTTCCCCCCACCCCCTTTACCGATGTAACTAGAACAGGAAAGGGGGATTTGATTTGATTTTTTTTTCTTGGCATGTTGAGATTCATCTGCTTTGATTCTTGCTTCCCCTGTGCTGGCAATCTTGCCAGCATGAATGAATTTTTGATTACAGAACTGCACTGATTTGTATTGCTGAACTGATGGCAGTGACTTGCTTGCAGCAAGGCCGGGATGGGCTGGATGGGAGGGCAGGCAGAGGCTGTCTCATTTATCCGGATCTCCAGCAGTGATGTCACCCAAAACCTGGGTATTGATTTATGAATAGGAGACTCAGCCACCTACATGCACGTCTTAGTCCACACCACTGTGTCCGGTGCCTGGAGGGCTGCTCCACAGAGACATGGGCTGCAGTCCAAGGTGTCTTGTCCAGGGTGCAGGTTGTCCTCTTCATGTCCCCTCTCATATGGATGCTCTGAGGCTCCTGGCACTCCTGCGTGAAGATGTGATGGTGCTTGGAGGCTGCCAAGAAGGAGGAAAAAAAGCATGCCCATGCTGTGCGTGTGGGTGTCTATCTGTCTGTCCCAGGCTCTCAATGGCTGCCCTTTTCTTGCCTTGCAGGGGAAGGCGACTGGAAGAAAAGCACCACTGTGGCTAAGAGCGAAGTTTCAAAGACTATTATTCAAACTGGGCTGTTATATTCAAAAAAACTGCGGCAAGTTTTTGGTTGTCGGCCTCCTCATCTTTGGGGCTTTCGCTGTAGGATTAAGGGCAGCTAATCTCGAGACCAACGTGGAGGAGCTCTGGGTGGAAGGTAAGACTTGGTCCCTGCTCTTGGGAGCCCTTTCCCTTTCCTCTCTGCCCTCCTTAGGGCACCTCAGGGGATCCAGAAGAGATCCTTGCTGGGATCTTCTGGAGCTCACTACTCCCCCCCAACCCCCCCATGAAGGTCAAGGCAGCAATTTGTGGCCAGCCTGTCACCCAGGCCACAAGTGTTGGCTAGAGCAGCGTTTCTCAACCTGTGGGTCAAGACCCAAAAGCGGGTCGCAAGAATATATGAAAGGGTTGCGAACACACTTGAAAAATGCATCAAAAATAGGTTCTCCTTTAAAAAAAAGTGGGAAACTCTGGCTTTTTCCCTGGCAGGCTGGCAGAGTTGCAGCCTGCAAAGGGGCTGCTTGGGGGGACACTGTGAGGCTGGGACCTGGGGGCTCGGTTCACCATCATAGAGGACAGTCCAGTTGTCCTCTTGATATGAAACTGGACACCTTTATGTCCTCAGAAGAGAAAAATAGAGGACATAAAGGCGCTGGGTTTCATGTCAATAGAGGACAGAGCAGCAGAAAACTGGGATGACCTCTATGGTGGCCACCGTATGGGGGGCAGTGGGTTGGAAGCAAGGGGCACTGGGTGGAGACTGGCCATTGGTGTTTACAAATGGGTCCCGGTACAAAAGAAGTCAAGAGACTGTTTTAGAGCCATTTGCCAAAGGTGAAGTCCTGGTGTCATTAGTTTTCATGTGGCCTTAAAAAAAAAAAATTATATATATATATATATA
>NW_005841902.1:1835247-1848036 GCF_000455745.1 Alligator sinensis
CAAAGGCAAGCCAGGCTGCGGCGCCCCGGGGGACGGCTTGCAAAGCAGATTGCAGCCCCCCCAGGGGGTGGGGGCCGTCTCTGCTGGGGAAGGGGGGGGTCTTTTTGTCTTAACTATAGATCCAGCTATTCCAGCCAAGGCAGCAATGTGTGACCAGTGGAAGTGTTGCCTAGATCCATTTGTCAAAGGTGAAGTGTTGGTGTCATTAGTTTTCATGTAACTTTAAAAAAAAAAAAAAAGTTGCCTGCTGGGGAAAAGGTTTGGGCTGACCCCAAACCCTCCTCACTCCCTGCGCCTCCAACCCTTTTGGGGCCTGATGCTTCCTTTGGGGATGCAAGAGAGGTCAAGGGTGTCTCTCTGGATTTGCGCCCATTGCAAGGGAAGAGGTGGCTGGAGCCTGTTGAGGTGTTTTGTTTTTTTTTAATTATTTTTTGGGTTCTGGTAAAACTGGTGTTTGCTCCAGGTCAGATTCTGCCTTCACGCTGCGTTGGTGTCAATCCAGACTACCTCTGCGGACCGCGGGACTTACTCTGGATATACGTCAAAGTAGCTTACAGCAAGAATTTGGCTCATAAAAAGTTAATATGGAGGATTGCAGAGCCAGTCATTACTGAATGGCTCTGTGTGTGTTGAGAAAGCAGTGAAAGGAAAGTTACCAGCAGACCATGGAGGGTAGCCTGTCTTGCTTTATGGATGGAGCATGGCATATGGGACCAGACTCCTTTCTTGTTGACCTTTCTGGCAAATGTCCCACTGAGCTTGTTGGGAGGAGGATGAAGTCTGTGGAGCAGTCTGTGAGGGTAAGAATTTAGTTGCTAACTAAACCTTCGTACGCATGTCTATTGGAGCATCACCAAGTACAGTGGGTCCAATCTGGCACCCCCTGCTCAGCTGCATGAGGGTCCAAGATGAGAGACATGCACTCAGCAGCGGGGATGTCAGTGCAACTCATCAGCCATTGCTAACCTTCTTTACTACTTCCGCAAACAGGTTTAGAACAGGTTTTTTTTCTTTTTCTTCTTTTTAAAAAAATCTCTTAACCCTTTGTAAGATTTGGTCGAAGCATTTAAAATCAAAAGTTCCACGGCTTTTGTGTCTCTGGTGTTTCACAGATAACTTTTGATTGTGATATCCTGGAGCACTGTTTCTTCTGTGCTCCAGAATATTTAGCATCTTGATACTGCTGTAACTAGTCTTCACCCACTAGGAAGGGTGGTCCCATCTTGTCCCACCTGTTTTTTCCTGATGGCTTAATGTCAAGAAACTGCCTGATTACAGCACTGACAGTTTGTATGTGACGTGCCCATAGTGGAAACATGTTTCTTATGGAAAAATATAATTTGCAGTATAGCTGCTTGGTTTAATTACTGCTTTGACCTCTTTTTATGTCATTATTGCTTCATGGAAAATAAATATTTTCCCCAGTATAAAAATCTAGCCTAAATAGACCTCAGACTATTCATGTGTACATGAAGTTTTAGTACAGTTGGCTATATTATGAGTTGACCTATCAAACTTCAGATTTATTGGGTTTAGGTTTCATATCTGAGTTTAAATAATGTAAACATTAAAACTCTGAATTTAGAAACCTCTGCATTCCTAGATTACTGAAAAGGTTAGTTAATTAAGATGAAAGAATATTCTTAATTTAAATTAAATTAACTTGTAGTCTTCCCAGACTACCACCCCATGACTATCAACAGATATGTCTGGCTAAGTTTTGTGTTTTCTCAATAGAGACTATATAAATGTTCTGGTCACGAAATGGGTGCTATACAAATAAACCAAATGAATAGCAGTTGCATATTTCTGTGGTTAAAAGTATAAACAAAAGAGAGGGCAAAGTGAGGAACAGAGTCAAGAGAGGCATAGCAAGAGGTAGTTTGGAAAATGCTGTTCCTCCTGTGTTTGAGTGTTGGAAACTGATGCTCAAATACCCAATCCCTGTATGTGTATGTGTGTGCACACATAGCCCTAACTCCTAGTCTGCCAAATTCTTATTTATAGTACACAGTGTGCAAGGTATTGTACCACCACAAAGAAGGCAGTTTCCTGCCTCTTAGATCTTAATAAAGCTCTTTTTTAACAGGCAGTAAACGGAATTGATCCATTTATTAAAAGAGATCTTTTATTCTGCTTTTGTACTTTGTTTAATAAGACAGTTTGAATGTACAGAGCATCATTGGCCAAATACGGTGAATTTCTCAAAATAGATTTACATGGCAGGTGCAATAAAATGAGTTGTATTTTGTTGCTAAAACTTTTTTAAATGATTACCCCAAAAGGAGTCTCTAGTCTAAATACCAGCAATTAATATGCTTTATGTACAGTAATGCATTATGTACTTGATGTACAGCAATGCATTTCTGAATACCTTGGGACATAAAAGATAATATCCCATTGAAGCTTGCTAGGAGTAAACTATTGAAGTAAAAATCCTAAGTCAATTAATTTATAGTGAGTGTGAAATTTGAATGAGTTTTGAGATCTTCTAGATTCTAAGATAAATGGTTAGTACTGTATGCTTAAAGCTATTACAGCTGAAGTATTTATATAAGAGTTGCAAAAACCCACCTGGTGGGCAAGTTCTCAGAGAGAAAGAAAAAGAAAAACAGCTCTTAAAAGCTCCTCATTCTTGCAGCTTTCTCTCACTAGTCTCCTTCCTTCACAACTTGTGCCAACACACTTGGCCTTCTGTGTGCCTTCTGGTACCAGAGTGGCTTTCCCCTGAATCACTTCTTGGCAGTAACAGTATCTTAGAGGAACCTTTTTTTTCAACTTGATTCCACTCTTGCTGCTGTCCAGGAGTTGTTCCTTTATGTGTCCCACTGTCACACTCCTTCAAACTGCTCCATAAACCCCTTTGTCCAATAGGCCATCATTGCGGATTCTGCCATAACTAGGACTCTCCCTTTTATTAACTCAGAGCTAATCGAAAGGAGTTACAACACCAGGATTTTTTTAGTTTTGGGCCTCATGAAACTCAGTTTTAACCTAATGGGAACACAGACACTAGGACTTGTATATAACTATGAACTGCTTGCTATCTGCGATCTGTGCATACTGTTGCAAAAGACTTGGCTTTTGAAAGGAGTTGTGCATATGTCATCAGCAAGGTGCCCAGATACCACTCAGTGTGGGCTGTAAGAACCTTCATAAGAGAAGAGATGGATAACAGGTACAGCTTTTATATGCTGTGAAAGTAGGACATATTTGCCAGTTTTAAAGAAACAGTTTGGTTTTCAAAAGTTGAAATATGACAACTATTGAGGGTTGAAGGAGATTATAAAAGGGGAGAAATGTTCCTCCTCTTCTTGACCTCTTTCATTCCACCTTCATTTGACTGTTCTACCTTGCTTGCTTTTTCCTTTTCATTGCCCCCCACCTCCATTTCTTACCCTCCAGTTAGGAGATTACAGATAAAACCTCAATATTCAATGCAGTGTCCAAGCTAGAAACAATAGAGATCTTGCTGTTCAGAAAAGAAGGCAGCAGTGGTACAGGTGATCCTTTTGTGTCACAGGGAAATGACAGGTGCAATGACATTTTGTGTCACAGGTGCAATGACAACCATTTGTCACAGGTGCAATGACAACCATAAGGCCAGCTGCGTCTGACTTGCAGAGCTGTTCTCCTTAGGCTGGAGAAGGGAGGGAGTTGGCTCAGCTGCTACACAGAGTACTCAGCTTCAGTACCTGGGGCAAATCAAGCTCATTCTAACCACAACTGAATCAGCATTGACTGTGCAAGGCAGATGGATATAGCTTGCAAAGTAAAATCCCACAGTGCCGATCAGCACATTTTCTTTGAGACAAGCTTGCCCTAAATTCCATCATGAGATTACCCCATCTTTGCCACTTCGAAGTGGTAGGAAACCAACCTACCTGTCCCCCTTGGCCATGGGGTGAAGGGTGGAAAACAGAGTGAAAGGAGCAGACTAACACTGTACCCAGGTTCTCAGGTTGCATAACCTGACACACCAAACTCAGGTGCAGTTGAAGACAGGGGTTTTGCCTTGCTTTACACTATTGCTTGTGGAGGGACAAGGACAAGTGGTAACAAAGATCTTTGTGGGTCTGCGGCTGCCATGGAACACCTCCCTCTCAGTGGACCAAGTCAACGCAAGTTTTGTTTGAATACAGACACAGAAGTTGGCCAAGTCAAAACTATTGTGGCTTCCATGCTTTTTGCCTGTACTTTCCCTATAGCACCAGAGCAACTTCATTTTAGTTGTGCCTATGTTTTGCATTACTGCCTTGATACAAAGTGGAGCAGAACTTCCTCTGTTGCTAAATCCCAGCAGCATGCCATAGAGCGTGCTCTGACTTGAGGTATCTTCTCTATTGACATTTTATGACCACTGGACCCTTCCACACAGCAAAAGGATGAAAGAGGATTTAACTCTGAGAGAGCACAGAAGGCTCTTTTTTTGGTTCACTTTGTTTATATGTTTGGTAAATGGCTTTCTGGTGGTGGTGGTGGTAGTAGTAGTAATAATTTTAAAAGCTTTTAACAAATATTTAACATAATCAGTTTGACTGCAGAAAATTATACCCAAATCCAACACAATATTAAGGTTCCTGTGATACAGTAGCTCAATCTGTAAACTCCCACTATCTGATATTAAGTTGATTCTCCCAGTAGGTATAATGGGTCACTGAAAAGTCTGTTTATTGGAATAAATTTAATATCTCCCGTTTTGTCTGGAAGAATTGTGTGCTTCCAGAGTGCCTTTCAGAAGTAGCAGTAGCAAAGTCATGCTAATATTATACTATTATTTTTCAAAGCAAGCTGTGATCAAAATTGAAGAATTATTCTGCTAATGCTTCTATTTTCAAGTTTGACTAAAGTGTTTAATACTTAAACTGAATGTACATTTATGTGTTAAATGACTTTAACTCCTGTTATATTTGAACTATCTCTAATCTATTAAAGTGTTAAGTGGAAATGGATAAAAGGCTTTGCTTACACTGGAAATATGACTGTAGCCTCTTAAATTTAAGCTAAATCAAAGGACACTGGTGCCCTCAACCCAGTCAGTACAGCTGAACTCATGTTCTAGAGAAGCCAGGGCTCAAATGGGCATAGAAACTGAACTACCATCTTTTTTTAGATATCACCTGTTTAGATCAGGGTTGATGTACACTTATGAGTCCGTGTGAGAAAGCATGTACCTTAAAAGATAAGGTATGTTTATCTTAAATACTTTGGGAATACTGAAAATACCACATGTGTGGCTACTATTTACATCATTGCAAAGATAAGGGGTGAAAACCTGGCCCCAGTGAAATTGATGGCAAAACTTTCATTGACTTCAGTGCTGCAAGGATTATACCTGAGATTTGTACAAAACCATACCAGATAAGTAGAAATGCATTGCTATACTTTGTGCTGTACCTAGTCCATGAATTACAAGAGATCCTGTTCTCTAGTAGTGGTACCTTTTGAGTTCTGAATTTGATGGAAAACTGATGTAGTTTTTGTTTGGGTGCTTGCGTTTAAATATAAATATTTTTTATTTGTTGAGTTCCTGTAAAGCCAGCTGGTTGTTATTTCTAAACATTGCATCTTATGGGTAATGTTTAGGCACAGATCTGCCCCTGTGAATCCATGCATGGAGTGGGGTTGCCTCCCTTCCTCTCTGATAGTGTATATGCAATATGGTGTCTTTATTTGAGAGGAAGCTCTGACTGCTCCACCATCTACCACATTCACTCTCCTGTACTCCATATGAATCTTTGTGATCCAAGGAGTGCTGAAGATGGAGGGAGTTTCTGCAGCACAGTTGCTGCAGCAATCCAGGTATGCAGTAAAATAGTTGAATGCTGCATTGCTTTCCTTTGGGTTCCTCCTGTTAGCAGCTGAAGGAGGTGGACCTCCTGTTGGAGTTATATCACACAAGGGGTTGTTAAAGGGGCCAAAGCCATACCTAGCAAATGGCTTCTGTCTCTGTGCAGAATGGGTCACTCTTCCCCATGGGACCCTCAGCATCTGGAGGTTTTAGAGGACTGGTCTCTCAAACCTAAGGCCACCCCAAGTCCCTTCCAATAGAGAAGGGAGGCTTCAGAGGAACCTGTGCAACTCTTAACTAAGTTCTCTTTTACTTTCCCAGTTTCGATTTTCCTGTTATTAAATAGACCCCCTGTTATTAAATACACTTTGTTGTGGGTTTCTAAAATGTAGTAATGCTGCGCTGGGCAGGCACGTAACAATTCTTGACCCTTCAACAGGTTTAAAAGCTCGTACATGCAACTGGATGTTTCAGTTTGTGTATAACTGTTGGGAGGCTCCAAAATATGACAGCTTCCAGATGTATGAACCCACTGATCCTTTTGTTTAGATTATGCTCCACAGCTGATGCCTAGATTAGTGCTGGCTGGACGAAGCTATGGGAGATTTGTCTGGTTTCCACAATGCCATGTTTATATTTCATTTGGATTTCTCCTTCAAAGCTGACCTCCTTTTGACCTGCTAGAGCTGCGTCCACTAGGATGCTAGCTTTAACTTGTCTGCAACTGCTTTTCTTTTCATATCTAATGGAGTATGTTCTCAACTTGATGCTCATGTGCTTACATGCATGACTCCTGTTAGCACAACTGAGTTACACACTTAAATCCCTATGTGTCCAGATGCAGCTGTGCCCTTAAGAGTGTCCTCTGCCTTGCACCCTGGAGTGGGTAGAATTTGAGAATATTTAGTTTCATTAAGGTGTTGATGTGGAGATATGCCTTGTGGAGATATGGAGATACTGCTTGCTAGATTGGTTCTCTTTATAAATGGAGCAAAATTGATGATTTCCAGGCTTTGCGCAAGATCTCTAAAGGAGATAATGTATGAATATAAGTTACTAGATGAAGTTGATCTTTTTGTATTAAAGATGACTGAAATAGAACCGTCCAGTTATCCCTAACTGTCTTCTATCTATTCCATATATGCATCCTAGGTCAACATAACTATTACAGTACGTGTCATTTTCATAATCTTTCTTATTCATCTCCTGCACTTCATAGGTTTTCTTATTTCTCTGTCCAATATCATCAGTCTTTTCACTCCCAAGAGTTCTTTCCTCCATGTGTATTTGTTGGGAGCTGCATCTGTAAAGCCTGAAGGGACAATAAAACTCCTTAATCATAAACTTGACAGCACTGCCTTAAGAGCTTACTCTCTCATCAGTGTTCAGGAATATTTAGATGCACAACTTGCAGTACTGTTTTAGAGGCCATCTGAGTAAATTGTAGCTAATAAGTTGAGGGGACAGATTTCTTAAAGGGTTTTTCTATTGCAGAACCCAAAATTGTGAAAACTGTACTCTATTGAAAATGTATAGTATATGAAAAAAAACGACTTCTTTGCCCAGTTCCTCTGTCATATGAAGGAGGATAGGACAGTTCCCTCCTGTGTATAGAGTGATATATGCCAAGTAAAATGGTAATTAAGAATTCTATGCCATGTTTATCAATAGTGTCACACTGTGAACTCCAAATATGTTAAATCAGGAATTAATTTGGCCTGTTGCATACTGAATATTTTTAAAGAAATGAGGAGTCATATTCAGAAGAAGCTGCTTTCAAATAAAACACCAAGACAGAAAATGTTTCTTTTTCTTGGTTTTACAGTACTCTCCTTGCTTTTAGGGGTAAAAAGCTTCTTTTTTTTTTAATAGGACAGGTTTAGGTAAATCTTATGATATTTGTTTTTGACCAGTGGTATATTGATTACTTTCTCCATCCTGAATTTTTGCAAAAAATAAGTGCAGTAAAGGCCCTTTATGGAAACTGCTGGCTATATATACAGTTGGATGAGAGAAACAATGTCATTTTTTTTCTTCAGTAAAAATTCCTGCTTTAACTTGATGTTTTGCAAAATATTAGTTATTCCACATCTCAAGGTCAAGATTTATTGTGGGATGAGGGGTGAGGAGAACCATAACTTGAATCCTCTTGAGCTGGTGGTTGCTGCTGTTTTAGAGACTTACCCTAAAACTCCACTCCAGCCTCAAATGTACAAGCCATCATTGTATATTTGAAATGTCTGTATATTGCTCTTGTGTGTCCAAGCAGGAGCTGATATTTTAAGGCACACGTTCAGTTGTGCACCCTCATATATTTGAGGTTGGAACCGAGCTCTTTGGTTGTAACATGTTCTTCCTTTCTTGACATGGACATAAATTAAAGAAACAGTCTTCTCTTGTTTGCCAAGCAGATATATTTGTGATTGTCGGTCAATAACCAACAGCTAAGTGCAACAAACTAGAAATGAGCACTGTTAAGACAACTTGTATGATTCCTTCCCCCTCCCCTCCCCCCCCCCTTTTAAAATCATTGCTTAAGGGTTTCTGGCCCCCGGCTCAGGAATCCTGCCCAAAAATGCCAGATGTATTACACAGTCAAGTATTGCAATGTAAACAGTGTTCTGTGCCATGAGAGCAGGGTGGTCCATCTCCTACTTTAAAAAAAATCCCTCTGCTCTGAAATGAGCACAGTAGTTGTAGTGTTATTTGTGTTTTTGGCTGCACAGCCGGGTTTTTGGAGCTGCAAGAGCACAGATAAATTCATACTCTGGACTGCTAGATAATCACAAAAACTGAGATGCTGACAAGCAAGATGTGGCTTGGATCGGACTGCTGTTGAATGGTTGTAATATGTAAAATATTGAAGAAAATTAAATGAGGCCATTGTTGACACTCAACTTTTCACTTTATCTTATTGCAAACAACAATCTCTTCTGCAGTGGAAGCAGAGTGGACAAAGGATGGGAAGTAGGGAAACCAGAGGTATGGGGTTCTTCATGACCTCATGTTGTGTAATGGAAAGCCTAGATGCATTACTGCACCTTCTGGATGTAGAGCTGCCCTCATACTTAATTAAATGGCCTCTGGGTATATTTAATACCTTCCAGTGTGCTTACCTTCTCCAGATACGTTGGTGGATATGGGAAACCTTTTCTCACATTTTTCCCCCTTGCCTGTGAACATGTCTTTTCATAGCACATTAAGTAATTAAAGAAAAAGATAGAGATTCCAAATTTCTGATCTGAAGAAGAAAATTGCCAAGGGTGAAGCAGCTATCAGATTTATATATGGATTATCTGACACATCTCTGGGTTTTCATAGCTGCCTTGGGTGTGTACAGAGAGGAAGCAAGTTGTAGGAACTTTATTTGTGTTTGATAAATCATATTTAAATATCTCCAGGAATAATCCAACTGAAAACCACAGTTTAATCAGTTCAGTGCCATGTCTTTGAGGAACAATTCCTTCAGAACAAGGAATTGAGTTCCAGTTTACCATCTTCTCTTCCCATCGCCACTACTGTTACATGGACAAAGACCCACTGCAAATATAAATGTAAATTTTAATGTTGCCTTTTAACTTTTTCTTTCTTTTATGGAAGAAAAAAAGAAACAAGGCAGCTAAGGATGTTCTCCTTTGCTCCCTTTTGCTGGAAAGTGTTTCTTGTGGACTTACCTTGTTTGATTGTCCATTCAGGCCTGATTCTGATCCCATTTACTCCAGTTTTACCCCAGTGACTTGGAGAGTTACTCCTGGTTTACACCAGTACATGTATATAGCACAATGTTTACATCCTGATGCTATTTTAAGAGGTAAATAAGGGGAAATATGATGCTGGGCCACCAACTCACAAGATTAAGAAACAAAATAAAAATAAAATGTTGAAAATTGCTTCCTCCCATAGATAAAAGCTGGCAACTTGAGAGAATTGTGATCTGGCCTAAATATCTATTAACTGCTCTTTCTAGAGATTTGGGGAAATAGGATGACCTTTTTTTAAAAAAAATAGGCTACAGTTTCACATGCCTTGCAAAAGAAATCTTTCTCCCTTTTTGTTTCCCACACCAATTGATTTATCATTTTGCTTGCAAGCAGACTTAGAATGTTAGGGCAGGAACACACTCACTTTTTTCTCGTAACTTTTTTGTTGCGGACCGAAACCAGTTGACTTGAATAAATTTTTCTGTGGCCTGAATGAAGCCAGCAACGTGGAAAAATCTTGCCATTCAGGGCCGTCTGAATGTACATTTCAGCCACACAGTAAGCTGTATTGGTAGGCAGTGGACTGCTAAATACAACCATTTTTCGCAGCAGAGAGTTAGACAGGTGATTAGCATAATTAGCACAGAGTAGGCTATACATATGGTAATGCTAAGTGTGTAAATGCCAGCTGCGGTGTAAAATTTATGTCAGGGGTCGACAGGGCTGTGCGAAAGTATTGTGTTACAGCTGCAGGTCAAAGCCTCCATTGCTTACCCCCTTTTCTCTTGTTGGTGAATGCGCTAAACAGAAGAGAAAGACAGACAGAAATATAACAGATAAGGCTTTGATTGAACAGCCCAGTTCTGTGCAAGAGGGACTGCTCTTTAAAAAAAAATACACACACGCACACAAAACAAAAAAAGTCCCTTACTTTCTCTATAGATTTTGTTTTGCTTCATGCAGTCTACAAATGTGTTTCTGTCTTTGTGCTATGTCATTATGGTTGGGGGTGGGGTGGGATGGAAGCTTTGCAGCACAGGATAAGAATGTCATAGTTGTCATTTAAAAAAAATCTTGAATTCATCTTCTTCCCTTTCCGTTCCTGCTCCCAGTTGGATTGTTTGTTTGTTTGTTTGTTTGTTTGTGTGTATATTTCTCTAACATCTCTGTTAGCTATTGCACTTGTAGGGTTAGGAATTAAATAGTCCTGAAGGTGACAGCATTATATGTAATAAAATCTCAACAGTGCAACAATCTTCAAGCTGCATGACTGGTTTTAGAACAAGTGCCAAAAAAGTTCCTCTGTGGTTTTGTGTGTGGGTTGCTATACTTATTCCCCAGATTCCTCCCACCTCCTAAACCACTAAATTATTTATAAATTAAAAATGATGAATACAGGTTCCTTGTTTTAAAGGAACATAATGTTGAAGTGCACACATCTTTTTAAACAGTTGATGGGGAAATCTGTAAATCTCTTTGTCACCGTAAACTGTTCATTCATATATTTCACATTTGCAACTTTTTCTTTTGTATTTTTTTTTGTAGTCAGCTATAAGGAGTGGTGGTGTTGACAGAATATAGTTCACACCACACTGACCTTGTGATGAAACTTCCTCACAGCCGCAGGGGGTCCTTATGAATCAACCCCTAATCCAGCTAATCCTGATCGCAACAAAATCATGAAAGTGGCTCCCAGTGATGTGTGTTTCCCTGCACAGATGCAGAGAGAAGGAACAGTGTTGGAAATAAATCAGTCCAGCGTGATGTTCCTCACAGGCTGGGGGAGCCTGTGTGTGAAGCTGGGGACTTCCATTGTGTTCTGCCCCATGCGGCCTCAAGTGGAAAGCCAATGAAAAGAGGACTTGGCTATATAATGGTGAGAATAGTGTTCAGAGCTGAGAGGTGATGTCAGCTCCACAGAAGCTGAGAGAAGGGAACTGGGGTTAATGTTATGCAACAATCTGAATGCGCTGATGGAGAGCGTACGTTGCAAGTACCCATGTTGTTTTATGTGGATTTTAGGAGGTCTTAGCTAATTGAACAGAATTTAGGTGTAATAAAATCTCCTATATTTTGAATACAGATTCCAGTGCTGTAGTAGTGGCATTTGTTCTGTTTGTTTTTAGAGTATGAAACTACTTTCTAAATAACCAGAGTAGATCACTCTTGCAGCATGACAAGGTTTGCTGCAGGGAAAAATTCCCTTAAAGATCAAATTAGCAAAAAAGTAGGAATTGAAAAGGTTCCCTTCCTCCTCCTATCCCCCACCCCCCAAGTCTTTTGTATTTCAGAACAAACTTGGGCCATATGTTCACAGTCACAACATTTCTAACAAGAACTTCTGACTCTGTCCTGTTTAAAATCAAATGTACTCTCCTTCTTGGTGTGAATAGCAAGTAAGCTATGAAAAATGGGCCTCTTGACAGATGCAGCACTGTCCTGGGAGCTGGTGGCCAGTAAGAAATATCGAGATGGGGGGAGTTGTGACAGGCAGCAGGTTCGGTGCTGGAGGAGTGCTGACCTGACCTGATTGTGTCCAACAGTGAGAGCAGTTCTGCTTCAGTGCAAAGCCTTTCAAAAGGAAGCTGCTTAGGCAACAACAGATGGTACAGCAAGCAGCTGGTAGGGAATACTTGAAAGAAACTGTACCCTGTTTCATAACATGTTCATTCCTTTCATTTTTCTATATGTTAGTTTTGCTGTCTAAAAACACTATTCGGAAAATGGTCTCCCCTAAAATGTTCTGCCGGATGTTCTTGTTCTGCATAGATGTTTTTTTTCCTCCTTTAAAAAATCCATTTGAAATTTGTGCTACTCTGTGGAAAGGTCCCTGAGAGTACAGATGAAAAGACTTAAAAATGCTGCTTTCAACCACACAGGAAAACAATTACATATTCGGGGAAAGGGCACTGGGAGGTTAAATGAAAAGTTGGGTCTAGAGGAAAGCTGACTGCTGTGGGACAACACAGCAAATTGTTTTCAACCTATTATCCAGCAGAAGCTCTTAGACAAGTTAAAGTAACTTAAATCAATTATAGTCAGCTGTCTTAAAATCATTAGGCCAAACCATAAAACCTTTACTCACTTTTTTTCTCAGGCAAAACTACCAGAAATTTCTATAGGTATTTAGACTGAGTAAGGACCTCAGTGTTTGACCTCCTATTTATAACACAAAATGTTTGCTTAAATTATTCAGAATTAAGTATTATAAGGGAGAGCTCCTCAGCTGGTGTTAATTGTCATAGCACCATGAAATCAATGGAGCTGTAATAATTTATGCTTGATGTGAGTCTCTTT
>NW_005841902.1:1848048-1869755 GCF_000455745.1 Alligator sinensis
GTACATTGGAGATAAGAATTCTTTATTTCTCTGTAGAATTTCCCAAGCTAGGCAGCAGTTAGCTTAGACTTTTCCACCTGACAAATGTGCCTCTGCTCTGACCTGAAGGGACCACCACTTTGGGAAAGAGGATAGTTCATTTTCTATGTCCATTCATTTCTCATTGAGACCTTCAACAAGGATACCAATTGTGATGGTGGATTTTATAATATGGACACCTGCCCACTATGAAATGGACTGAGACCACCAACTCATTTCACATAAGCTATCAAACAGCTGTCAGATGGTAAACAACTTGTGGTCATTATTGTTCCTGGTTGGATTAGAACCAGTGACCCAGAGGTGAACAGCTCCATATCCTGTTACCAAGGACATGTGTCCCTGCTTGGTAAACATCTACTGAGTTTTAAATTTAACTGGAAAGTATGAGTAACTCTAAAAAAGCAGAAGAAAACACTTTTATAACTTATTTTCATGCTTCTTTCATTATTTTTTCAGTCTCTTGTATAGTTCTTCCTGCCCTTTTTCATTAGAGAGAAGCATCAAGTCAAGAGATATCAGAAAGCATAAGAACATTTGGTTTATTTTATTTTGTGTAAAATGTAAAACATCTATTTGACTGTGGAAAATACAAATATACAAAAGTAAAATGAAAGCATTTATTTAAAAAAGAAAAATGTTCAACCATTAAAATTATGAATGCTTTCAAACATGACCTGAAGCAACTATTATTGGGCTGCTTTCCTGAGTCTGCAGGCAACTCAAGTGCCTTTGTTGCTACCCCAAGATCTGTCAGACTTCATTAGATTGAAAACTGTCCCTAATCCTGTGCATTTTAGTTCTTACTATTCATGACCCTGTATACATTAGTGAAATCTGTAACATGAACTTTAGAGTCAGTAAATACTGGACTCTTCTGAGTAAGAGGAGTACAGTATAACCTTTTGTGACCTAAGCTTTTATCATAAGGTAGAAGCCAGGAAACAAAGTGTCATCTTTTGAAGCACTTGAATGCAAGGTTACAATATTATTGGTTTATGCTATTAAAAGAAAACTGAAGCTTTGGCGAACAACTGAAGTCACCTGAATCCTTCAGCGTTGAAAGTACATCAAGTGACATTATACTATCTCTTTATAAATCACAGCTTGTTTACTATGACATTCTGTGTAATAGCAGGCAACAGACTACAAAGCTTAAGGAACTCGTTTTGTCATTTATTTTTGATAGATCAGTTCAGACTGTCCATGCCAAGCCTTATTTTGTGAAATGAAATGGGTGAGCAGAAAAATCAGTACAAAGACGAAATAAGAAATTTTAATAACGGCCTAGTGGATTCAAAGGTGCATGCTTCGTTTTATGAGAATATTGCAGTATGCCTCACAATACATTATTAAGATTGGTTGTTTGTAAATTTACGCTTGGAAAGATCATTTTTAGCATACAGACTTCTAACAAACGTCATAAACTAAAGACAACCATCTAGCAAACTATAACAGAAAAAATAATAAACCTGTAGCAAGAGAAAATACTGGATATCAGACAGAAAGTGGCCACGGTAACACCACCATCTACAGAACAGACATCCAAACCATACTAAGAAGGACATTGTTTCTGTTGCTTAAGGACCAACAAAATTGTTGTTGACAGTGCTTACATGCTGGCAAAACTAAGATACAGTAGCTGACATTAAAAAACAGAAGGAACAGTATATATAAATGCCAGGTACTAGAGACACTTCAGATGCCAGGCCAAAGGCTACCAAAGAAACTGTAGTTTGTAGTTTAAGAATAACTGTTTATTTGATCAGAAAACTACTGTGATTAGAGATAAGCATTAATCATTGTCCAGGAGGAGGCAGGATAATCTCACCTAGCAGGGAAATACAACTCTAAACTCAGCTTTTCATATAGAGGTTTCTGTATTGCTTGGGTTTAGTTTAGCATTATGTATTTGTATGTACTTTTGATTAGTAATGAAAAGGAAGATGTCACTTGGACTTGTTACTGACCCTTGCTATATGACAGGCATGAAATTTTACAAACCTAATACACATGGCATGGCATGGCATGGCATTGCATGGCATGACATGACATGACATAGGCCAGGAGATGAAGGTCAGTATGGCTTACTGGCATGCGTATGAGTCACACAGGTATTCTAAAACTAAATAAATTCATTTAAGTCAGGTTCACTTTGCTGCTACTTGGAAAAGGTCTGAACATTATCAGGTGGATGCCTTGGAGGAAAAAAGGAAACACAATCAGGACAAGATAGGAAAGAAAGAGGAAAACTAGAGTGCACCCTTATCCAACAGCCACAAAACAGACTTGAGAAATGGATACAGTAGAAAAGTGTTCTACTCCTTTAAATTGGGGAGGCCCTGCCCTACACAATGTTACTTCATGGATGTGGTCACACAGCTGTTTCTCAGCCTGTTTAGTGAGCTTTCCTTCTGGGGGCAGCGTGTGTCAAGGGTGTAATTTTTCAAAATATGTTTCTTACGCTTATCAAGTTGTGTTTTCCTGTGTCTGTTTTTATAATATAATCCCCACTGTTTAGGTCATGATGCGTATCACAAATTGCAGGGGAGTGGGCGTTGATGTTGCCCAAACAGTAAATAAAAGCACTGTAAGATCCATAAGAAGACACTGGAAACTAAGTTGTGGTTTGTGTGTGTCTTTGAATTGAAGATTCATGAGAATTGGGATGAATAAAATGTACTTAGGATCTTGGTGACTTGTGCTATGGCAGGTGGACGCAGTTTCAGCGCTTTATGATGAACTGGAATCTGTAACCTATAATGTTCTAATAATATAGATTTTGTACCTCTTACTAAAAATGAAAAATTACCATAGAAATATGGTTGAAAGGGTGAAAGAGGTCAGTTCTCAAGGAAGGATCATCTTTGTCTAAACCAGCCCAGAGAATTGTTTATCTGGCCTGCACTTAAAAATTTCCAGTGATGGAGATTCTGCAACCTTTTTAAGTAGTCTGTCCCAAGACAATTTCTAAATGTGGGGCAGAATTTTTAAACTATAATTTTATTTTATTTAATTTTCCGGGGGAGGGGGTATCCAATGAACATACCCTCAAGAGGGCAGGTGATCAGTGCCATATTTTCTTGCATAAAACACCGGGGGGGGAGTGGGCTTCCCCTACAAACCAGCTAGGAGAAAGTTGGGTACATATTATGTGCAAGAACTACTGTTCTCCAGAGGTCCAGAGATTTGGTAATGGAGGAACAGTGGCAGTGTTAACTGCCATGGTTCTCAGAGCTGCTCTGGGAGCCACAGCAATTTAACACTGCTACCACTACCCCACCATAAAATCTCCAGACCCTTGGGGAACCCCCCAACACACTGACATGGCACTGTGCACTGGATCAGGCTAGCATGAAGGGTCAGTCTGAGACTGAACCCAGTGTGTGGCCCCAGCCCTTACAAGCCAGATTGAGCCAGTGTGCAGCCCCAGCCCCAGCATGTGACTCCAGCCCCAGTGCACAGCCCCGCACCTGACATGATAGATCAGGCAGAGTCAGTCTGTGGTTGCACCTGGTCTGCAGTCCCAGCTCTGCAGATCTCAGATTGCAGATACTTACTGTATTCCAAGCTAAAATCTTTTTTCCTTTTTGCAGCCTTCCAAAAGCAGGCTATGTGTTATATTCAGGGGTGTGCTGTATGTGAGAAAATATGGTGCTTCCTAACAAATTAAACATCATGTAGGTGCCTCAGGTTGCCCCTGCAAAAATTGAAGCATGCAAAATCATTAGTCATTTAGGAAAACTTGTCCTCACTGTCCAGGTTATGCCCTTCGTATCCATATACAAACATCTAAGGACTTATATTTTCCTAAGGTCTTTGGCTTAGGGAGGTCTTTGTGAGAGGGTAGGCATTTGATAAAGACATTTCCAGTGCAGTTGCATGCAAGATAGCTATCAAATAGTTAATAAAGACAGTGCATTTATCTGAAAAAAATACCTCAGCCTATATGCTGTACTGTAATTCCAATCATTTGAAATGGAGTGTTGCATGACTTCCTGAAATAGAAATCTTTTGTGCCCTTGAATGATAAGGTAGACAGCAAATTAATAAATAGTGCTTTTGGCTGTCACTCATTCTGTGATTTAGGGTTGAAGTTTGCTAGTGTAGCAGAAGTTAAGCTTATTCATAAAATTACTCTATCCAGAGGGAATTCCACTTTCTAGTAGCAGGTTCCAGAGTGCTTTATAGGAGTAATAATATAATATTTTATAAATGCTTATGAGACGGATATAGCTAATACAACGAAGTGTAAGCTAGTTTTACTGAAATGAATGTAAGATCAGAATTACATAATCATTTTGAGACTATTAGTAAGTCACTGCAAGTCTGGCACTTAGGCAATTTCTAAGTCAAAACAAATATAGGACTGTAGTTGGAAAGAAGTGTTCAGTTCTCCTGTTTGGGAAATGTGTGCCAGTATTTTGAAGACATAGGGCAAGGTAGGACAAAGTTTAATTCTATGTTGTGTGCTTCACAATTAAGGTATACTAAAGCACTTTGCAAAGTGATGACTGAGGTACTGAGAGTATGGCTCAAGGGCTTGGTAATGGGATACAGAGCCTTTCACCTCTAGGTCATTGGTTCAGAGCTGCCTCAGGTTAAGAATGACTAAAACTTGTTACCACCTGACAGCTGTTCTTTGGTCTGTAGGGAATAAAGTTGATGATCTTTGTCTAGTTTTCAGTGGACTGGTGTCCACATTCACAATTAACACTCTCTGCAGTCTTGTGAGAGATGCACTAAGGATTTAACATCTGATCCTGCTTTCATTTAAGTACGGGGAAAACTGCTATGCCCACAAATAAGTGCAGGATCATGCTCTTAATGGGCATGAAGACTGAATTATTCTGTACTAATAGGGATGATCTCTCAAGGTCAAATCTGAAGTAGCCTAGTAGGGCTCTCTGAGGATAGTTTGTGCAGCCCTCTCCTGTGCTGTATTTGTCCTGTTGATGAAGAATGGGCTCCCCTCTTCAGAAATGCTAGCCTGGTATTTTTCATAAGAACTAACATTTACATAAAAAATTGTCTTGATGTGTTGCAGGTAGGAGGAAGATTCAGGCAGTGTGCACAAATTTAGCAGGCATCCTATGTTCAACGTTAGCTCTTACACAAATTCCTGAGCATTAGAAACTGATTTTTTTTTAAGAGGGAAAAGTTGGCCAGAATACTAAATATTATTATTCAGTTGTTTTGTTTTGTTTGGGGTGGAAGAGTGGAGGGTGGCTGTTTGTTTTTTGAAGGGGATAGTATTTTATTTCCATGGGACAGCCACCCAGAATCTGATGACACCTGTAACATCACACACACTGTGATGTTGTATTATCACTGGCCATGAGCCCAAGTTCTGATTTGTAATTTAAATCTGTCTTCTAGCCTGGAGGTAATAGTGCTACCAGCTCAGCTACACAGCCACTAAATCATAGGGAATCATGTAATACAGGGCTAGAATGCCATCAAGTGGTTCTGTTGATATAAAAAGTTATGAAAATGACAGGGCATTTATCACTAAAACATCCAATTGGAATATTTTTTCTTTCCATATATTTGGTATATTTCTGTATGGTTTATTGATTACAAATTGTGTCATTGTTGCAATGTGCTACTGACCTCTTTATACAGAAACAGGTTGAACTCAATAATGTTCTGAGGTTTCTAAAAACATATTTGTTGTTTCCATCATAAAGAGCAATAGTGCAGAATAGGAAAAAGGGGAGGGAAGCATAATTTTCATGGCTTAGAGAATTTTCCATAGTGTGAATGGTTTTGTGGGAATTTTCTGACCCATGCATTTCATGTTTATTTGATAAATATATATAACGAATGACAAACAGCAGAGTGTACATGTGTTGGGAGGTATTGGCAAAGCTTGAGAACATAATGAGTTGAAGGCTTCAAGTAGACTTTAATGGTATTTTTTATGGTGGCTCTTTTCTAAGAACAGTTTCAGCCCCAGCTGTAGACACTTAAAAGGCAAGGAGAGAACAACTGAGGCTGCAGTAGTAATAAAAATAATCATTCGGGTGATTACAAAGGTGTTAAAATCCGTGGGCATTGCAGCCCCTAGTATTGTTTTTAGCATTCACTTAATTAAAATGAGAAAAGCAAATAGGGGTTGGGGGGCAGGGGGGGGGAATCCTTTACTTTAGCATCTTTCTCCTTGTTCCTCACAGCTTTTGATATATATAGACTGGCCACATATATAGCCACTTGTTAAGTTGTCACATATCTATCTTCGACAGGCAGATTGTTCCTTTTCAACTGAATTTAGAAATTGTTAAAATATCTAAGTCACTGGCTCTAAATTATGTATTACTCCTTTTGGGAGATGAAAAATGCAAAATGAAACTTACCAGGCAAAATCATTAAATGGTGAAATTCTTGTTTAACAAGAATGCTGCCATGCACTGCATTTTCAACATTCTAGAATATATGTTTGCCCTCCTGGTTACTTTTTTGTTGTTGTTGTTCCTGTATTAAATGCAAAGAACAAATGGTTCCTTTCCTAGTGACTGGCTGGTGTGATGTAATTTTGATTAGCTAAATCTGCTTGTTCAGTGAGGTTAATATAGTTTGACAGTACCTTGATTAGGAAGCAATAATTTCTGTTGATAGTAAACAGTTGGTCACTTTCAGCAGAGATGAGGAATGTCCTCTTTTGTCCTGCATAAGATTTAACCTGGTGGATAAAATGCTAATTAAATTCCAGTGGTAAAGTGATGTATTTATGAGTTAGTGGAAGGACATAGTGTGTAGTGATATTAGTAAATATTTATACTGAGATAGCTCCCATGGCTCAAAGCAAATTGGGACATCACTATGTTTGGTGCTATAGAATCACAGGGAAAAAAGACAATCTCTGTTCTGCAGAGTTTGTACCCTAAATAATTCTGGAAAAGAATACAGACTGACTTTTTTGTAGAAGCCATAGATTATCACACATAGAGTATCACTGACACCTATGCAAGCTGAGTTAAATTTTATTAATGTATCATATTGCCCTATGGAGGCAAAAGGATGGATGTTCATTAACCTAATGAAAAGCATTAAGATGTTATGAATAACTTCCATAAGAGCAATTCTACATCTTTGATGTATGGATATATGTGCTAAGTAGCTGTTCAGTCTAGATCAATAATTTGGAGTATACAGGTTGGTTTGTATTCACATTTAATTTTTATTTATTTAGTGTGAAATACTCAAAAAAGTTAAATAAGTATTTTTCTTGGGTTGTATTCACTGTACATAATTTTGTGTTACTGACTTCTTGCCATGAATTCAAAAGGTCAACAAAATATTTCTTGTCACACCTTACTAGCTGGGCTGCTAAAAAATGATAAGCTAATCGAAATCTCAGATTTGCAAGGCAGTGATTGCTAATTGTCAAAGTGACCTGGCTATTTTTTATAAGGTATGATGGGAAGTAATGCTGCATGTGGTTCATGCAGAGCTTTGCTCAGTTATTTATTTCTCAAATGAGCATTTGCTTTTCCAAACTAAGTATACTTTGAGAGAGAGGGAATCTATGTTCCATTGGCAGAGAATTAAATTTTCATACCCCTCTTTCTACTGGGGCATACCTTCTTTTACTGGACTTCACTGGAATTATGTGAAGTGAGGTCTTCCTCCCAACATGAGCTAAAGGTATTTGAGTCTATCTCAGACATGTTTACAGGCATCAAAACTGGTCTCTAGCACGTGACTGGATACAAACCAGTCTCCAGTTAATATGCACATGGTTAACTTATACCAATGCTGATGGCATTTACAAGTTCTCAGACTTTGGTGGGAGGACACACCCAGTGCCAAAGTGTATAGAATTAGGAAAATATAGAAACCAGATCAAGACTTGATGATTCATGTTGCTTGCCTATGAAATATATTAGGCAATGCATATATAATCTAGCTGAATGCTCTGTTTTTGTCAGCAGGACCATACTGCTTAGAAATTGCCTTGTTCCATTTCCCACCCTTGTAGTCTTCTGTGGCGAGGAAGATTGAATGAATATGGCTGCCTTTAGCGTCTGTCAGCATTGTACTCATTTCTTTCCTTTTTCTTTTCTGCCATCTCTTGCTATGGAGCACACAGACCATGTGGACTTACATGCAAACTTGGCCCATGATTTCTTGCATTAGCACAATACGTAGCTATTGGACAGATAGAGTGAATGGTCAAGTTTGGCAGGTTCTTTCTGTTGTACTCGAACTGGGCCTCACTATTTGTTGTGAATCTAACCTAATATTTTTACTTTTACCTAAGGCTTCAAAAAGTGCTCTTACTCATTTACTATTTCCCTCCTCCCTCCTTTTTTACTGAAGAGAACATTTCCCCTTCTGCCATTGCCAAATTATTTAGGAGGAGAGTGTAAATTGAAGCCATTTATCTTGAAATGTGCTATTGGAGCAGACTGTTTATACAAGTGTAAGAAATTGTAACATAGAAATATTTGGTCTGGTCTGCAAGGAAAAGGTTTCTCTATTTGTTTTTTTTAATTTCTACATATGGAATATTGGCTATAATGTAGAAAAAACATGTGTCCAACAGACACTGATTTACACATGTCACTGTTTTAGTGCAGTTGGGACAATGGTTATTTTTTAATGGAGAGCATTTTTTTTTGTTAAACTATTGGATAAATAAATTTAATTTTGGCTTGCAAGTTACTTCAGCTGAAAACCAACTACAGTGTATTCCATATATATGGGAAAGTTGTTGGTAACCTGTGAGATTTTATATTGTGAATTAGGAGAAAGTTATTGTTGGCTAATACAGAGCTGTAAATATTTGTTTGTCAGTTGGTGGACGAGTAAGTCAGGAGTTAAATTACACACGTCACAAGATTGGAGACGAGGCCATGTTTAATCCCCAGCTCATGATTCAGACACCACAGGAAGAGGGTGCTAATGTACTAACAACAGAAGCACTCAAACAGCACCTTGAATCTGCACTTCAAGCCAGCAGGGTACACGTTTATATGTACAACAGGTAAGAGATGAAGCAAAGGTATCCCCTGTCATTTGACAACTTAAGTGTGGGCATCTGAGTTAGATGTACATACTTTCTTCTTTATGTGTATTTATGAAGGGCTAGCCCTTCAAAACACCTTTCCCTCAGGACTGCATTTTGATTTAAATTAGACTGTCAAGTCATAGGCATGTGTAAATGTTGTGTGGTGACAATGAGTGGTTGGATTTTAACAAATAAAGAAGGGACAAGAGACATTGGGTTATATCATGAATCCCTTACTCATATGAGTAGTCCTGCACCCTTAGGCCTTCTGCTTGATAAAAGAGTAGCCAGAATAGCTGTGCCTACAAACTTTGTAGTGTGGACACAGCTCTGCCATCAGAAGGTATCTACCACATCCACACCGTGGAGGTGTGCTACTATGGCTATGGTGGCAGCAACCCTAGGCTATAAACCTGAGGTTTAGTTACTCCCAAGGGGTGCATTTACATGACACGCTAAATGTGCAGTAGACTAATTCTTCTGCGCACTAGCACGTCACAGCAAAAGCCATGCTATTGCACTAATGTGCAGTAGAATTAGTCTGCTGCTCATTAGTGTCACTAAAAAGTCATGTTCCGGCACTACTGTACAGTAGCACTGGTTACTGTGCATTCAGTTAGTACCAGTTATTACAGGTACTAAACCTAACGCGCCATACTTATGGTGCATTAATGCATGTGTAGACATGCCCAGGATTACCTCTTACATAATAGAGACAGTGGTCAGGAATGTGATCTCATTCAGCCCTGTGGAGGAGGGTGAACCATGTTTTCCTTTGCATATCTAGCTGGTGCAAAGCTGAGTTGCCCCCCCTGCCCCTACCTGTCCATTTGTTCCTACAGGGAACATCTCTAGTGTAGTTTGTGTACACCCTTAGTGCCAGGACCTATGGTGACAGTAGCTGTAACACATGCATGCGAGGAGCAGAAACTCCCAAGTTCCCTAACTCCCTGGTTAGGACTAGGAATGTTCTAGCCCTGGGAGACAAATTCTGACCTCCACCACCCATCACACTGTTGTCCCACCTAAAGCCAGATTCGACTTCCTTTCGTCCACTTATTACCGCAAAAATAGCTTTCTTGTTTTTAAATGTTTGTATGCATGTTGCTTGCCATAGCCAATGTAAACTTTCCTAGAGTTTGCACCCCAAAAAAGGCCTTTTCTTTGTGATGTGCTAGCTTCAAACAAGACCTTCCTTTCCCAGTAGCTATCTAGAAGTAGGACCCCACAGAGAATTTTAATTATAAATGTATTGTGTTTATATTGCACATTTGTGGAACCATGTTTTTCTTTATTACAGGCAATGGAAATTGGAACATTTATGTTATAAATCAGGAGAACTTATCACAGAAGCAGGTTACATGGACCAGGTAAACTTACCATGTTTGGTTTATAAACATTTTCCTTTCCCACATTTTAACTAGTGTTCATTTGTTCTAATCTAAGTACATGTTTTTGTTCTCTTCTAACTTTGACAGATTATAGAATATCTTTACCCTTGTTTAATTATCACTCCTTTGGACTGCTTTTGGGAGGGGGCAAAATTACAGTCAGGAACTGCCTATCTACTGTAAGTGTACTCTTTTAATTTTATAGTTTGATTTTGTTTTTAATTGTCAAACTGTGCATGCTTTAGTTACATTCCCATTGTTCATTCAGATGCTGGTTTAACCAAGAACTAAAATCACTGCTAGTCAGAAAATATGTATCAATTTTGTATTTTAATTGAGCAAAAAAAGCTCCACAAATGTTCTTCCATTTCTTTTCTTAGAAGCTGATTTATAGCTATCAAATTAAGTTTTGTTCATTCATTTTTAACATCTGTCTTAACAAACTAAAGAAAATGCAGATTCTTAGTGTTTGTGAACTTTTAAAGTTATTTGCTTTTTTTTAAATAAATTTTGTTCTTTTTGTTTTTATTTTCTAAAACTACAAACACACTGATTGCCTGGGAATTCAGTTTAGCTGTTGATAAATGTATGTGCATAGTTATCTTGAGCAAAATCTCAAGTCTTCCTAAGGAGTAAAAAGCTAATCCTTTGTTTATTAGGTCATTAAAGAAACCAAAAATGCTATCTTTTATGGAGGTTTTCCAAAGCCTACGGAGTGTGATATTACATGCACTGGATTCTTCAAAGAGTTAATTGTTAATCTGCGCAGACATTTTTGGTTAATTATGCAAGAGTTAGTGTTTGAGTTATTGTCTCTGCCCTGGTTTGCATGTCTCTGTAAAAGCAATTTGCAATGGCCATCTCCTAACCTTTAGTGTACAGTTTTAGATGGGGAAATAAGGGGTTTGTGTTTTCTGGTTGGGAGATTTGGAATAATGACTTAAGCCTGGTTAAGCAGATACAGTGTGGTTTGAACCACAAAATAAGGCAGCCAAAAGCCTTTCGGGTCTGTCAACATCACAAATTCAAAAGTGGGGGGTGGGAGAAGTGGCAGTGATAGTGGTGATGGCTGTGGCAGCAGGGGAGTTTACTGGGGTTGCCAAGCTATCAGGGAATTTGGAGGAACATAGTACTATAGGAGAGAAGAAATTCAGATGTTTTGATTGATTATATTTGCAAAACCAAAGACTAGTAAGTGGTAATCTGACATGTGAAAGTCTTTCTCCCTTTGTCCCCTACGCTCCTGTTTGGTATTACCTCTTTGAAGTAGCAGATGACTTCTTTTTGTTATTAAGCAATATAGAAGTAATGGAAGTAAATTAAAATGTAAATATTCACTTTATTAGATGTTGTTTCTCAGTTGTAAGACTAACCTCTTCCTATCAAACATTTTCATCAGGCTGCATCAGGACTATAAGAAAAAATTGTAAATAAATCTGATTAAAATGTAGTTTAAGTTTATATTGTAGCTTCCCAAAGAACATTGCAACCCATGCCAAAGTACATAAAATAGCATTTAAATCTATAAATATGAATTTTAAAATAAAATATTTTAATCATACCATGCTTAATTTTTTTTGCAGAGGAAAGCCTCCTTTGCAGTGGATAAACTTTGACCCCTTAGAATTTTTGGAAGAGTTAAAGAAAATAAACTATCAAGTAGAGAGCTGGGAGGAAATGCTGAATAAAGCAGAGGTTGGTCATGGTTACATGGATCGACCTTGCCTGAATCCTGCTGATCCTGATTGCCCAGTCACAGCCCCCAATAAAAATTCAACCAAAGTAAGTTTGCTCGTCACCTGTTGACCGTTCCAGGGAAGTGAAGATTATATCATTTTTAAAGCAACATAACTTTCTAGCTATCTTTGTTATTCAGTTCCTGTTGTATACCTTTAACCAAAGAGCTGCTATTTTTTTCCTTAGTCTGTGAGCTAATGCATTGCCCTGGATGCTTAGTGTCAAGTTATAGTTCTTCAGCCACTGAGGTGGCAACATGGCAACTCATCTTTCTATCTGGAGCTCCAGCAAGCACTGTGCCTCAGGTGGACACAGGGGCTCCTAGAATGCAGGAGAAACACAGCTACTGCTTCACATTGCCATGGATGTGCTTATGCTGTACAGAGACCAGTTTGGCTGACTTTTATAGGAGAATGGAGGGGAAAGTCTTTCACCTAACTTGACCTGCCCCCTCTGGCACACCATGAGAAGTGTAGTCCCAGCAGTGATGCTCCATGTGATTGAGCCTGATTCTGCTTCCAGTTACCCTGGTGTAAATCAAGAGTAAATATACTAAGATGAATGGGGTTACATCATCGTAAAATGGACTTTAGAGTAGGAGAATCAGGGCTGTTGTCTCTCTGAGTATAAGAACTCAAATTATGCTTGGTCCATCTGGAGAAACCTAAGAGGAAGAGAAGGAAGACTTTGTGTCTTCTCTCTCCCCACCCCCTGATGCAGGGCTTGACACAAGCTGGCCGTTAGTATAATTTGTATTTCTTTTCTTTCCCACTTGACTCAGTCCTCACACAAAGACATTAACATGGAAGAACTCATGAAAAGAAAGAAAACTGTCAACGAAAAAGGCTCACTTCTTGAGGATTTTACTTTGAATTGAATGTGCTGGGAATCTATTCCACCTCACAGAAGTCATTGGAAGACAGTTGGTCAGTCCAACTCAATTCTAGTTAGAAGTTATGCACTAGATTTCAGTCAGAGTTTTTCTTGAATAAGGAGCTGCAGGATCAGACCATATATTTACATGACAAATAGTAGTTTCAGTGCTATTTTGAATATCATATTCAGGATGGGTATTCTAAACAGCATGTCTGCATGGGCAAACTAAGTAAATTAACCAGAAAAGTGTCAACAAAAAGGTGTCTACAAGGAGCTGAGCTTTATGCAGTAGTTATGCTTTATCTTATGTTAGAAATCAGTTCTGTCTTCATATTTCATTAGGAGCTTAGGTCTTCTTGTAAAGCAGTCACTTTGGAAGGCACCATGGCCCCCGTGGTTCCTCAGTCATAATATTTTGGAACCTCATTTCTTTTAATATATTTTCAGTTACTGTGGCCTCTTCATTGAAAAGGTAATATGCTTTCCTTCCTTTCACTATCTCAGTTGGTATTTTTTATGTTTTAGAGATCAGAGCTCCTCAAGTCACAGCTTAGTGCTTATGTGAACACTTATTACATAAAATCGAGAGAGGCAAGGGTTTCTTAGCGTGATATCTTTTATTGGACCAACTACGTAGCTGGGATAAAGTTAGACAAGCCTTCAAGTGCATCACTTATACTACTGTAATACTGAGAATAATAACGAGAAAACAAGCATGGCTAGTGAGAAAATTGTCTGTCTCATGTTTTGGCACATATGTGGAATAAGTATTTGGCATGTAAGTCACAGTGTCCATCATATAATTATAAGGTTAATTTATATTTTAGACCAGTGGTGGTCATCCTCTGGCCCATGGGCTGAATCTGATGTGCTGGTCCTTGTCATTCAGCCCATGGAGAGCCTTAGTCTAGATGACACAGCCCGCATGCCAGATCATGCCATGTGTCAGGTTGGTTCTCAGCTGGATCCAGCATACAGGGATAAGCCAGCGCTTAGGGTCCATCCATGGCTGAATCGTGTGCCCTGGATCACACCTGTGGACTGACTCTACACACCACTCTACCCTGGATACAGCCCATAGACTGGGCTTGCAGGGCTGGAAGGCTGAGCACCACTGTCTTGCGCACTAAAACAAACCCAGTATGATTTGAAATTCGAAGACATTTCAGTCTTGTGAAAAACTTTGTCTAGGTTCAACTCCTTTGGTCATGAATGACTGCTCCTCTTGAATAATTTTTCTAGCATTTAATTTCCAATTTATTTAATTCTAATGTACTAACTGTTTACATAGGACATGATTTATATACTAATTTACATAGCCAAATAATTTCTCAATAACTTTATTTTAGCCTCTTGATGTGGCCCTTGTTTTAAGTGGTGGATGCTATGGATTGTCAAAAAAGTACATGCACTGGCAGGAGGAGCTGATTATAGGTGGTACAGTCAAGAACAGTTCTGGAAAGCTTGTCAGGTAAACATATACAATTTAAATTATACTCTGGAAATTTTCATTGCTGATTTTTTTTTTTTTAATAGACAAAGCAGTTGCCTCCTAAATCTTTGAATGGTGTGTATTTTAAGCCTCAGGGAAACATTGTAATAAGGACAGCATTTAGGCTTGTGCTTAAGCATTTGGTTCTCTTTGAACAAGTGCTTAATTTCCTACTTTAATAGGGATGCACTTAATTTCTAATATGGGGCTGTAATATTTACTTAACATTTCAAGAATATTTAATATGCAACTTTCATTTATTTTGAAACTCAAAAGCTGGGACCCTTTATGGTGTTGCAAAAAAAAAAGTATATTGTTTGCAGGGTCACTGCTGCCTGCTACTGACTCTCCAGTAATATGTATATTCCTCAGAAGGGAGGATTTTTTTTTCCTAGTGATGTTAGCGTTCTGAATTAATATATCATGAAACACTGAACAATGTTGATAACATTCACTTAAAGCAGAAGAACAAGTTTGATAGCATCTGTACTCACTGGACCTTTCATAGGAGTCACAACACTGTTCATCACACCGAACACTCCACTAGCCTTTTTGTTCCTGGTAAAAACAGAAAATTCTACCCTTCTATAACTCGAACAAACTTTAGTTGACCAAATGGAAACTAGGGTATGCTGCAGGTGTTCTAAAAGAAGTTTTTGGAATGCTAGCAGTTCTGTGAGGGGAAAAAACAGCACTATTCCAGAAAAATGTGGGATGTGTAGTCAGTTTAAAATATGTATAATGGAAGTTATAAATTAAGTGGATGTATGCATGCATGTAGATGCAATATAAGTAACCTTGTTTAGTTTAAAAAGACATGCAGCTGTCTTAGAAGTTTTGATAAAGGCATTATACTGACAGTGAGTATTACTTTTTAATTTTCTTTAAATTTTATAATATTTTTAGAAAGTACTCTAGAGTGCACTTTAAGAATTAGTCAAAAAGAACACCCTCAGTGAAGTGCAAGGTCTTTTCTTGAATAGTTAAGTGTGCTACATACAGTTGCATAATGTCAAACAGAGGGACCAACCATTTATGATGAGTAATGATCTCCTTTGCTTTTTGTCAAGTGTCACGAGTTTACTCTGGCATTTTTCCCCAAGAAAGGAAAAAGCCCAGGAATTCTTGATATGTTATAAAGTATCTCAAAGATGCAAGTGTTTCTCTCTCTTCCCTGTGTTATATATTAGAAAATAGTAAATCAACTATTAATTTAACAATGGTGTTTGTAAGGTTACAGCCTTTGTGTCTTAAACTAATTCAGCTGAAAATAATGGCAACTCTCATTGTCACCAGTGGAATCAGAATCCAGATCTTACTACTGTGTACAGTAGTACATTTGTATCAGTTACTAACTAGAGTAATTACACTGTTCAGTTTTAATGTGAACATGTTACTTATAAAAGCAGAAATTCATGCAAATTGCTCCTAGACTTTCACTTAGGGCTTCACGCAATGAAAATCATGTCCTAAAAATGCATATTTCATTCCTCTTCCTTTCTACTCTCTCTATTACAGTGCCCAGGCTTTGCAGACCATGTTTCAGTTAATGACTCCAAAGCAAATGTATGAGCACTTCAAGGGCTATGAGTATGTTTCACACATCAACTGGAATGAGGACAAGGCAGCAGCAATTCTGGAAGCCTGGCAGAGGATGTATGTTGAGGTAAAATGCAAAATCACCTAGAAATCATGCTTTGAAGTCTGTTGCCTTTTGTTATGGATTGAAGTATTCTAAGAAGAAAGAAGCCTACACCAGAACTGTGAATGGGTGTTTCCTTGTTTTAAAGTAACAATGCACTTGCTGCAATGGGACATTTAACAATGCTTTTCTTTCATCTTTCTAATATAAAATTTTCAGTGGTAAACATATGGATTGCACTAAAATAAGCTGCCTTTTGCATTTTGTTGGTGTCATCTAGAATACTTTTCTGATTTGCTGAGACTGAAAATGAACTGAAGAGCTAGACAGAATTTAACAGCACTTGGTCAGTGTGATTACTCTGAAAAGGTGTCTGGAAAACATTAGCTAGCCATAGAATCTGCTCACAGCTGCAGTCCCATTGGTGAGGTCATGTGACATTATCTGGCCTTTGTTTCCCAGACATTGACCTTTGCTGAGCTGCTTGTGACCTCTCTAAAATGGACAGCCAATGAAGAAATAGAGGAGTGCCCATAAGAATTTTGTTGTTTTGGATGAGGCGCAAAACTGATACAACAACAAATCAATTGTAGAGTTGCAGGAGAGAAAAGGAGGCAAGCAACAGAACCTTCTTAGATTTCAGTATTAAAACAAACATTTTGAAGCAACTGTAATTGCGGTCCTTTCCCCTGAAAGATGAAGTGTTCTTCCCTAAAGAACACAAGTTCTGGTTTCATCACAAGCAGCCTGCAGTGAATAAATATCAGGAATATTAGGTATTTTTAGTAGAATCAGTGAAATCTCTGGTGTAGGGTGCATGCTTTACTACTAATGCTTAAGAAAGGAGTTGACTTCAAGCATGTGCTGCAGATTGTAATGTGATCCCTTGCCTTTAGTAATGCTTATTTTTAAATATCTCTTTGCAGGTTGTTCATCAAAGTGTCGCACAAAATTCTACTCAGAAGGTGCTTTCCTTTACAACAACTACTCTGGATGACATCCTAAAATCATTTTCTGACGTCAGTGTTATCAGAGTTGCCAGTGGCTACTTATTAATGGTAAAATAAGTAGAATCTTATATATGTTGTTATCTCTAGTGCTTTGCCTGCTCTTAACAGTACACATGCATTATTGACATCAGCCTCCAGTATGAGCCCTTTTTAGAATGATTAGAATGAAACTGTAAGTTTGCAGTTTGTGCATCTTTGACTCATGAGTATCACCTGTTCACTTATTTAACATCGTTAATGTGTGTACTCTGTTAAACGTGTGCAAGCCTTGGTATGGTGGGGGAAACATTAGAATCTGATACATTCTAATGTTTTGCTTTTGTTTTTCTCATTGTTCTGCTTTCAGCTTGCCTATGCCTGTTTAACCATGCTGCGGTGGGACTGTGCCAAGTCCCAGGGTGCCGTGGGGCTGGCAGGAGTCTTGTTGGTTGCACTCTCAGTGGCTGCAGGATTGGGCCTGTGCTCATTGATTGGAATTTCCTTTAATGCTGCCACAACTCAGGTATTAAGATGCCATTATTCTGCTTTTAAGTTAGAAGTCTCTTAATAAACACATACATTAGAGACAGTGTATGAAAAAATGAAATAAAACTGCAGGGTTTAATTTTATTCTGTACCTACGCCAGTTACCTCCCTGTGTTTCATGCATCCCACTATGAGAAGCTTTAAAAATAACACTATCAATGGGTAGGAAAGAGAGGCAAATTATTCTTCAAATTATTTCATGCAGGCAGGCTTTGCTACACAGACTTCAGTGCATCTCTCTGGTTGTAGGCATTCAGCAAGATGCAGGATTAAGGGCCAATACATCTAACCCTTATATATGAAAGTATCACTCTGTTCAAGTTCTGCAAAAAATTTGCTTGAGATCAGATCCTACATCCCTCATCTGCCCAACACTCTTATTGACTTCAGTGGGAGTCTTTTGTGCAGGATCACTTTCTTGGCATGATTTCAGAATGAAAGCTAATAGTTTCACTTTATCCTTTTAGATTTTTACTCTTGCCCTTGAATTTCTGTTTAGAATGTGGTGGAAATGTTGTTTTAATTAGCCATCTAATAGCTGGCAACATGGTAGGTCATAAGAGTAATATAACAGCCTCCTTGTTTTTCCTCCACAGGTTTTGCCTTTTCTTGCCCTTGGAGTTGGTGTAGATGACGTTTTCCTTCTGGCACATGCATTTAGTGAAACAGGGCAGAATAAGAGAATTCCATTTGAGGTAATGACCAAATAGGGACTTGGGGCAAACAAAGGAAAATGTTTGGTTCAGACATAATGTATATTGTGCCTAAGATTCACGGTCTTGCATTAAGACAAAAACTCTTAGATTAGAAGACTTAGTTTTGTGGGGCAGGAGAAATTCTAGTCTGTCTGTCTGTTCAAGCAGATGTTTATAACAGCCCACATTAGCATGATATCTGAGAGCCCCACACACAAAATATATACATTCATATTTGCTTTGCAATGTAGTAATGGCATTGATTAATTTTCGCTTAGAAGTTTGATATTAAACTGATTTAAGAGTTCGTTCACAAAGATCATTATTCCTCCCTTCTCTATGCACCCAAAACTCCAGGGAAAAGACAATGTAAGTTTTGGACATAAAAGAAGCACAGGGTTGTGGCCTTAAAATGGCAATTTTTTTTGTATCCTTCATTAAGAGTATTACAGTGAAATGAAGAAGTGTCCTCTTCAAAATAAAAAATGTGTTATGTTACATAAAAGAAATTTGAAGTGATGATTTTAAAAAAATATACTTTTTCCTCATTTTTTTCATTGTTTCTTTTTATTTATAAAGAGGTGATAACTGAATAAAAGCATTATGATTGGTAACATATTCATGCTATGAGATCTAAAATCCCCTAATTTTTAAAGCACTTCCACTTCTAGTTCTCAGTCTCAGGTTTCATATCTAAATTACAATCTGTTTGAAAGCAACATGTATTTGCCTGTTTTGCTTTTTATACTAACTGGGCACATCTACAAAACTACATGAGACGCTACATCACTGTAGTGATGAGCTACGTTCCCATAGCTCATTGCTACGCAACGTATCATTGGTGGGCACAAACTGTGATGCTGACACTATTGCACAGTAGCAGCAAGCTACTGTGCAGTAGCGTGGGAAAAGACCCATGTAGCATCTGGACTGTGCAGAAATGTCAGTTACTGTGCAGTCATTTAGTACTTGCTTAAGCAAGTACTAAATGACTGCACGGTAATAACTGCACAGTCTGGCATCTGTGTAGATGAACGCATGTCTTTCATGCATTCTTTGTCTGTTGGGTTAGCATACAGGCACTAGAGACTTACTGTCTTGTAGTTTCCTCATGCTTTTAAACCAAAAGCAAACACCTGAGTAGGTTGGGAAATGATCCTTTCTCAATCTTTTTAACAAATTATTAAATTTTGTATGGTCCATGATTTATTTCTACATACTTTTCAACACTTGCGAATGAATAGTTTCACTATCAGGTTCATGCATGATTCTTTGTCTGAAAAGTATTTAAAACTATGCAAAACCTTGTTAATAAAAGATATGTTTGATATCAGCCTCAGTTTAGTTTTGAATTCTGGTGGCATGCTAAGCCTTCTCATATCATTTTCTAACTAGGAGTAGTTAATGGTTTATGTTGAGTCTGCTGTATTTTCAGATTACTGCAAGTATGATATTTTATTTCAGTATGAACTTGAAATAGATTGTTGTTGTCATCTTATAACATCTACAGAAGTGATCACTTGCTGTTATTTTACAGTTCAGTTTTCAGCACCCAGGCCTTAAATACCCAGTGTTGTATAAGTTTTACTATTCAGATACATTTTGGTTTTGCAGGACAGAACAGGTGAATGTTTGAAGCGGACAGGAGCAAGCGTGGCCCTTACATCTATCAGTAATGTTACTGCATTCTTTATGGCTGCCTTAATCCCTATTCCTGCTTTACGGGCATTTTCACTCCAAGTAAGTTTATATCATGTTATGCTAGCTCTAAAGGTTGTGCTTGTCATTGTAGTTTTCTGTATACCACACACCCCCAAATAAGACACGCACTTGATTTTGGAAGGCAGGATGTAGAAAAAAAGATTTTTTCTAGAGTCATGGCCAACTGTGTGACATAGAGTAAATTCTTCTGGAAACAAGAGTGCCCTGGAATAGTAGCATCCCAGGAGACAGTCTGGGGGAGGCAATAGGAACTTCCTGATGATGCCTGACAGTGACAAGGCTAACTAGCAAGAGCAGTAGTGAGGCTGTTACTTCCTTCACTAGACTTAGTTCTTTATAAAATATTCATGTAAATAATAAAGTATTGTTTCCACATCACAAGCCTCATCAAGATACTACAGATTGCATGCAGCAGCTCACTTGCCCTGAGCTAGTTGAGTTGCTGCTTCAGGAACAAGCTATAGTGCTCTGCCACAATAGAGGTTTGTGAGAGGGTTACAACTAGACTCTGCCCCTGCTGCTTTCTCAGCCAGAAAAAGTGGTATCTGGGGAGCATCTTCCTGCTTCTATTCCAGCAAAGAAAAATTACTTCCCCATTTAACACATGGACCCCAGTTTTGGAGGGTTGATTTTGCTGGGAAAGATGCATGTGGTATGAGAGTAAATACATTATGATAGCGGCTGTCATTGGTAGTATCACAGGTGAGGCCTGGTTTTTCCCCATTCCAATGACCGAGCTTTGCTCCTCTGTCTTCCATGTGTGTGGGGATGATGATAACACCCGCTCTCTTTTCCCTGACTCTGGCTTTCTTGACTGTCTTTAGCACAAAAATAGAAAAGTAAAAAACTAAATAGAAACATAGGTCCAGTGAGATTTGAATGTGCAGTGGTCCAGAGCAGCAGGCTGCACCCCAGTTTCTATACTACAGAACTACCTGGGAATATAATTCCTTCATTGAATTTTGTCCTAAATGCCTCTATTACTGAGCATGCATACTTGCAAGTGTCACCAGCAAGATGCATCCCTGCCATGTTAGTATACACTGCCAGTACGTTTTTAATGGAGTATTGGAATAAATATATCAAGAACATCACATGCCAATGACTGTAAGAGGATGAGTGAATTTTATGAATGGAAGTTCCTCGCTCTCCCTTGCTCTCTTTCTCTCATATTTATGTTTGTGATGATATATCTTCAGAAAGACAAAAGTTTAAAGTATGCTGAAAGAAGCTGCTTTTAAAAGCAAAGCACTCTTTGAAGAGAACTCCAGGAGGTTCTCCTCTTGACACTGCCCCAGCACACAGGCAATTTATAGCACTGTCTGACCTTGGTACAGGGAAACTGTACTTTTTTTAGTAGTCATTTTTCTTCTGCTGTAGCCTGGCTCTCCAATCGTTTTTCATTCTACTTGACCCTTGACCTACTCAGAGGAAGTGAGAGCTGCAATTTTTCTTAATACCTGTGGCAATTATTGTAGTTTTCAGCAGCTCAGACATGCCCACAGAATGATAAGCAGTTAGTGATTGTGGCTGGACAAAAACCAATCAGCAGGGATCATTTTTTT
>NW_005841902.1:1869786-1908144 GCF_000455745.1 Alligator sinensis
GACCAATCAGCAAGAATCATTTTGTTTACCATTTTCTTCTTAGTTGGCAGCTTGATAGTGGCTCCAGTGATGATGGTGATGAATATAGTCACTATCAAATTTCCTGTCAAATACTGGAAAGTACAGATTTTGCCTTATACAGGATGTCCTTTTTATGATACAGGCAGTGATCTCAAAAATAAGGGTGCATCTCTGAGTGCTTAGCAACAGTTAATTTCTTGGGAGTGACACAAACCTAAAATCTAGTTTTCACATTTTATGAAAGATCTGACAATGGAGTTCTGTAATATTTTATGGCAAAGATCAATTTCAGTGTACTTTGCTCAGGATTCAGTTGCTCAAGATACACTTTCATAGGAAATCATTGTTAGGAGATTTTTTTTTAAATAGCTTGCTTATGAGTTTGTTCATAAGAGGGCTACTTTGCATGAATGATTTGTTATATTGTCTTCTAATCCCTGGTCCAAATTCAAGGATCAGTACCAACAGAAATAGCAGGAAGGGTATTGGGGATCTCCACTGGGAAATGGGAGAGAAATCATCTTCCCCCCTCTCATTCACTGCCTATAGAGTGACTACAGAAGGGTTTTGTGGAGGCTATTTCAGCCTGGTACATTGACCGTAAAGAAAAGAAATGGAGGATCTACATGGAGCAAGTTCATGTAGCTCTGTTCATGTGTTTTGTGGGGATGACTCCATGCTGAACAGGAGGTGCTCAAGCCGTGAGCACCCATCCTGAAATATATTAGAAATATACTGGTTCCACTTTTGTGGGGTGTTCACAGAGATTGCAGCCATGTCTGATCTTGTGTATACTTTATATTAGATTTAACATCTTTATGTTCTTTTAGTCTGACCTTAGCATGTTGTCATATGTGCAACACTTTCAAAAAATAAGTTGTGTGACAGTATGTTCCCAATAAGATTTTAGCGCACACAGCACATTTATGTTCACATTATTCAGGACCACAAACATCAGGACATTTTCTCTTGCAAAGCAGTGATCAGTGTAGAATCTGCCTATAGAAACTTCCTTTTGCCTCATTAAATATTTACAAAATGATATTTGAGATGCCTAGACCAGTCTTTTTGTGTGTAGTGGCATGTTTTTTACACCTAAGAGAGGAAGCAAATGTTCAATATATATACAGATGCACCTTATGATTTATGATTTGCTCATATCTGAATGGTGTGTGACCACAAATGAAAAAATACTAGAATGACAGCTTTTATTGTTAGGAACAGGGACATCTATTGTTTGTTCTGTATAGCTTCACCAGGTGTAATCAAAATCAGGTGATGCATTAATTGCAGCATTCAAAATCAGTTATCCATGTAAGATTCGAGTGGGTGGTCTGTATTTACATGTGGATTTCTTTATTTACAATCTTCTTTTTCCCTCTCCCTCTTATTAAACTTTGTTTGAACAAAAGAGCCTTGCTGTCTTTAATGCTTTCCAAATGAAGCTTTGGAAGCATGGAAATACAGCATTTTTTCTTTTCATAGATATTGATTTCTATTCATCTAGATAGAAAACCTTTAGCAGATGGGTTAAAAGGCTTGATTTGACCTTATTTCTCTCTTCATTCACTTTCTTCAAGACGTTGCAAGATAACTGTCAAGTTTCCATGGCTTTTGAGGCCCAGTATTTGTAAAATAATCCAGCTGCTGAGGGAGAATAAATGGTTTCCTGACTAGTCACTACAAATGGAAACCCAATTTACAGCCTTGCATATTAGTGCTTTCTTCCTTCTGAACGTCTGTTGTGTCAGAACTAATGGAGTTCTTCTATACTTCTGAATTGTTCATTTGCTTTTATAAATTCAAATTAAAATGGGATGTGTGCACTCTCTCCCTTTCTCTGTCGCACTCTCTCTCTCTCTCACTCTCTCGGTCTCAAAAGCTGAACTACTTTTTTTTTTTTTAATCAGACTTACTCTGTAACTTTAACAAATCTTACATGGTAGATTAACCACTGTTAAATTAAGAAATGCAAACTATCTTAAAATGTGTCATTAAAATGAATTAGTGGGTGGGGGGTGAGTATTTTGCTTTACTATGGATTGGTGATCTTTTTGCTTTCATCAATCTCAGCAGAGAGATTTGGAGACGCTGGATGTCTCATGGGCACGCAGAATTCTTGAAGGTCCTCAGTACCTCACACAATTGGATCCTAAGTTTTCTGATCTGTGCAACCTTTTTAAAATTAATTTAGGGTTTTTGGTTATATTTGCTGCAAGAACTTCTTTAAAAAATAGCTGTTTGTTTTGTCTATATTGGAGGGGGAAATGATAAAAACTATGAGCTAAATGTCCTTAGTGATAGAATAGCAGTCTTTCAGCCCTTGTCGACTGAGGGCACAACTTCATCAAAATACACAAAGCTTTTGCCACTTTCACAGGGACTGAATTTAACCCTTAAACTCAAGGTGTTTTTGAATGTATGCGTAATGATGGGTGGAACTTAGTCCAATAAGTCATAACAGTAAGCATTTTTCTCAATACAAGAAAGACTAGCTCTTTCCTAAATACAAAAGTATGTTACAATGTGATTATGGTGCTTTTTGCAAGAAAGAATGTAAATTGCAAAACCGATTCATTATCTCTGTCTGCTGAATAGCACTGAAAAGGCTTGCCCCCCTCCTCTTATCCAGCTCCTTAAACTTTCTCTACTCCTGTCATGAGGACTTAACCAGCAAAATAAAAGCCTGAGGGAGCTGGGGCGCGGGGCAGGTTCCAAGGCATATATGCTATCAGGAGGGAGTTGCAGATAAGCAGCAGTAAGGTGGAAGTCTGCCTGACATCCCTCCTCATCTGTTCATCACCTCTGGCTATGCAGTACGCCCAGTCTCCTTGGGTGGTCTGCCAGGAATGGCAAATAGCAGCGCATACCTTGGGCAGGGCCCCAGCCTTGCTAGCTTCTCCCTCAGTGACTCCAGCACAGACTTCCATTCTTTTATATCAGTTAACAGTTACAGCCGCAGCCACCAGATTTTGAGGCTGTGGATTACTAAAAGATTCAACATTTGAGCTTCGTTTAGAGAAAGCACCTACAAGTTTGGCTGCTTAGCCAAATTCTCTAAATGTTTCTGATGCTGTTACTATAGTGAACCCCTTTATCCCACACCCCCAAGGAGGCCCTAACTCCTTTCCCTCTTCCAGACTAATCCCAGAGCCCACTAGCTTTGTTGATTTTTTTTTTTTTTTTTTTTTTTTGTGGAGAGGCCTGAGGCCCTCCTTTCTCCCTTCTGACTGCTCCTATTTGGAAGCCCTTCCCACTCCTGGTGCCTCTTGCAAAATCTCTACTTCATCATGGAGCTGCTGAATAAAGATTCATTCTGCTCTGAGGCACCATTCCCACACAACACACATTGTTAACTTAAAGTTAAGGTTGTTCATTTCCTATCAGTGTAATCATAACAATTCAAGGGTATAGTCAGTTAAATTCATTCACATGCTTCAGTGCTCAAGCATGACCCTCCTCGGACACCAAACTTTTACAACAATCAGTAACACTGCAGGGATCATCATGCATCTGCCCCTGAAGATGGAGCTCAAATGTTCCTGGCACTGCAGCCCCCATGCACTAAGCCTAGGTCTCATCCTATTCAACCCCCACTCTGCCCAAGTCCCCCGATCTCCCTTGCTTCTTTGGATCCTCCAGAGTCTGATGTACATTAGGTGTTGATTTGGGGATTCAGGGAGGTATGCTGAGCATCATCAGTTCAGTGGACTCTTCTTTGAGGTGTCAAATCAGGAACAATCTATTTCTCCTATTTATCTATTTCATTGTAAGAATTGAAAACCGTCATGCCCCCAAGTTATCCGGGGGGGGGGTGTGCGTGTGTGTGTGTGTGTGTGTGTGTGTGAGACAGGTAGAGTTGTTGGGAACTGAAATTTTTAAGCTATGGGAATCTATTAAAGCATTAGGCTCTTAAGGATTTTTTTATAAAAGGATTGTGTTTGAAATATTTTTAATGGGAAAAATCAACCTGTGACCAAAATAGCATTAGGGTAAAGTCAGTTGTCTTAGAGAGGAGTTGGTATATTAAACATTGAGACTAGATTAACCCATTAGACAGTTGTAATAGGGAGGAAATAAGTTGAAAGGCTTTAAGTAAAATTCCCAGTGCAACCATAATCATAGAGAACTAAGGGTCACCTCTATAATGCCTTGGACAGCAGCATATGCCACTCAATTACATAATAATTGAATTTAGCAGCAATTGAAACCCAAAGATGCTGGAGGAATACAATGAGGCTGGGGAAGTCTGTAGAAGTATGGGTTGGTGGGGGCTTTAGGTGGAGGGTCTTTAGGGGTGCTGGAAGAAATGGGGACTATACTGGGACCAGGCCTCAAGTGACTTTCCCAACCCTCAAAAATGTTTGGATGAAGGTTGACAGAGGCTCTTGCTTTAACAGAACTAATTACTCATGCTTTACAGATACTTCAACTGTGATTGATTTAGCAGAATTAAAAAGAAAACAGTTGTACAAACTAGGCTTAGTAAATACCTCCCCTGCTAAAGCAGCAGTTTGTTTTCCTGACAGATTCAATCCATTCTAGAAAGGATCAAAAGGAAATCACTTAATTTTGCAGTCCTGGCTATGACCTTACATACCTTTGTGTGTGGGTATTTATAAATCATGGAATGGTCATTGGATCTCTTCCCTGAAAGAGTCAAGTGATGGTTAAATGCTAATTAGCCTTTTAAACACCAGATAAGGTCTGTTTCAATAGTTGCATCTCCAACCATATCAATGGGGGAAAAATTTTAGTTGAACCAGATTAACAATCTCAATATAAACAAGTAAAAGGAGCATCAGTATAAACCACTTTCATGTGCAGTTTATTTACAGCTTTAGAGTTAATATAACTAGATGTTTACATGACTGGTTCTGTCATCCTCACAGAGCTGTAACAATAGCTGGTTCTTCTACAGTGCTTTACAGCTTCAAAGTACTGTTCAGGCACCAATTAACTCATCCCAATAACACCTCACAGAAGTTGATTATTCTGATTTTACAGATGAGATGTACAAAAGAGGTTAAGGCCTATCTTTTCAAAAGCACAGTTTTTGGATTTCTCAGTGATTAGGCTACCAATTGTGTGATACCTGAACTGATTTTCAGAGGTACTGAGCACCAGAATCAACCATAGACTTTATTTGGAGTAGTGGATCTTTAGTCCTTCTAAAAATCAGGCCTAAGGTGTATCAGGGTTAGGCAGCCATAATTCGAGTAACTCAACTAGCAGCAGTTTTTTTTCAATGTTAAACACTCTCCCACATAATTCTGAAGTTATACTCAGGCAAGAACAAACCAGTCTTCTAAAATGAGTCACATGTACTGGGTTACAGTAGAGGTGCTTATTTCTCGAATGTACTGGACGATATGCAAGGTGCTAAAATTGTTACTTAGTTGTTGGTAGGGTCGGAAGGGACCTGAGAGGGTCATCATCCAGGGGCGTGTGTGTGGCCTCCACCCAGACAGAGCCCATGGTGGGGCTGGCGTCCCCCTCCCCCCCTGGCCTGCAGGGGATGTCTGTTGACTTTTCAAAATAATTTTGAACATTGCTCATTTACTTTTAAATTCTATGTTTTCTTTCTCTGCCAGCCAGCCTCCTCCTTCTCTACCAGCACTCCAAAGCATCCATTCTTAGTAGGTAGCATTGCCAGACACTACTGCAAGACAATTACATAACATAAATTAGCATTTAGTCATCACTTGAATAACAGTGAATAACACTATTATTATTCTTGAATAATAGTGACATGTGTCATATCAAAGGTGTTATACAGAATCTGAGGGGGGAGAGTTGAGGCTTGAATTTAATTTTTTTTTAATGTTACTATCTGTGACTAAAAATTAACTTTAAATTAATGTCCTTGTCCCATTTAAAATGCTCATTTTATTTAAATACTCATTTTAAATACTCATTTTATTTATTTAAGCTGGCTTATTAATCAAGCTCCACTAAACAGGAGTAGAGGAATTCTACAAAAATTCCTGAAATATTACTCATTATGCTTTTATAGCTCAGATTTAGCTAATTACATCAAATATGTAGTACATTACCAAATAAAGTAGTTTCATTAAAGTTTAATTAGAGCTTTTTTCCATTATTGATTTAGTACTCTCTTGTAATGTTACATTGGTAGCCAAGTGACTTCAGCACCATTGAAATGAGAGCTACAGTTTTAGCCCCAGGGTTTGTTTTTGTTTCTTTTTGTATTAACAGAATTGCAGTAATGCAAAGTCTCATACAAAAATATTATTTATGATGTCTGTTTTTTCCAGTTTTAAAATCTATCTGTCACCAAGTCTCTGGGCATGCGTATGCAAGACCAATATGAAATTTCATATTAAAGACATTAATTAACTACTGTAGACATAATGAGACAGGAATGTAAAAATATTCTTCCCAGCACCCTCGGGCAAAAGCTTAAATGTGTTGATGAGCTGACATGATAAATGGGTAGACAGGTTGGAATTGAAAGGAGTTTGTATGCTTTTTAAAGCCTGTGTCCTTAAAGCATGAAACTTTGTGATGATATCTCTTCCCTTTTGCTTGGTTTTAGGCTGCAGTTGTTGTAGTATTCAACTTTGCCATGGTTCTGCTAATTTTTCCTGCTATTCTGAGCATGGACCTGTACCGTCGGGAGGACAGGAGATTGGATATATTCTGCTGCTTTACAAGGTGAGGCTATCTGGTAGGGTTACCATCAAACATGGTAATGCATGGAGCTTAGTCTCTCCTCTTTTGTGTGCACAGCTCCCATTATACTAAGCAGAGTTTTGCCTGCGGAAGAACTGCAGGATCAGGCCTATAGTAAAATGTTGTCATCATGGTTTCACTGCAGGCAAGTAAAGCAACTGTCCTGTCTTGGTTTTCTGGTTGACAGATGGTAAACAATAAGATGGCACTTTTGCCTTGCACACTGAGCCACTACGTTCATTTAATCTTATGGGGACTGGTTTTCCACCATCAAAAATGTATGAAAAGATATCTCCTTGGTTCTCCATCTCTTACTCATCTACTTAAAACCAGCCACAGTTGGGTTGGGTTTGTTTCTGGGGGGAGGTGTTTAACTTTAGTATAAAGAGTGAAGTTATCTCTTGCCATGTTTTCAAGGTAGTAGGAATGATAAATTCAGAGAACTGATTGCAAGCCAGGGGTACGAGGTAAAGTTATTGCTCAGAAAAGGGTAATAACTTTATAGCTGGTTTCTGTCCAGCTTAATTTGCATCTGTAGGCAATCTGTGGCTGAGAGACCATAGCTGCTGCAATCTCCAAGCTGCTGGGGAGCACAGTGCACCCCAGGACTGAGAGATCACAGCAGCTACAGCCTCCCAGCTGTGGGAGTGCAGGGGTGCTCCAAGCACCATCGGGGAGGTCACAGGTACTGTGATCTCCCAGCTGTGGGGCACCCATGCAACTGGCAGACTGCAGCAGCACCCCATGACTACCAGGGCTGAGCCTCACAGCTGATGGGGCTCTTGCTCTCAGCTGCACCACAGGCACAGGGATTCCCCCTTACCCGGTGTGGGTGTTAGTTGCTCATGGTCCCCATGGCTGAGAACCCCATCAGGAAAAGGGGCTCCCAGCCATGGGAGCCTGCTTCTTGCTGATGCAAGGGAAGCCCAGGATCAGGATCCTCCTACACCAGCAGTAAAGCATGATTGGATCTAATGTGCAATCACACCTCCTGCCAGGCACATGTGGCTGGAGGTGTGATTGTGAGATTGAGCATTAGATTCAATTGCGCCTTTACCTGCATGTGTAGAGGGAACCTAAGTACAACAAAACATCTCAGAAGCACTTCCATTGTCAGTGCTTCAAATGGTGTTTACTGTCTCCTCAGTTTTAAGGTTTTTAAAGAAAAAGCTTATCTCTGATAATTTGAGGTCCATTGTTGTTTTCTCAAACAAGATATCCACTGTGTTTCTGTATGTATGAAGCTAAATACTTTGAGGGAAATCTGTAATTTCATCTCTTCATGTCGCTCCCTTCTTGGGAATTAATCCTCACTTATGTTTACTTCATTTTTCAAACATGCAGTCAGTATATGGCAAGTAGTTTCAAACTGCTTCCAATTTACTGTGGTTTTCCCAAAGGCACAAGATCTTATCCAGAAGGCCCAAATATTATTTAACAGTTGACTGATTCAAAATTATAACTTCAATAATGCTAAGAAAATAATTCAGTTCTTTGTACGTTTATGTTTCAGTATCCTAAATAGTATAACCTTTAGCATAGCTATAACAGGTGCAAACCCAAATCCATGTTGTGTATGCAGATTGTGTAACTACATGTCTGTTGACCTGATTTGCATGTGTAATTAATTATTTGCGTGAGCAATGCTAGTTTCTTCATGTAAAAGTTGGTTTTGTGGCTATTAGTGTGCTCCATAGATACAATAGACATTTTTTTCAGCCACATTGAAAAATAGTTTCCTTAAAGGGCAAAACAAAATCTTCATCTGACTATTTTACATAACTAAAGTGAAAACAAATCCAATATTAGTAGCAGTAGTCTCAGATGGAAACAGATTACACTGTCTAGTCTGATTAAAATGAGAATGTATCTGAATGTCAATGAGTGTCTTTTCTTTTTTCTTTCAGTCCATGTGCTAGTAGAGTGATTCAGATGGAGCCTCAAGCATATGCAGATAACAATGACAATGCTCGCTACAGCCCACCGCCGCCCTACAGCAGGCATAGTTTTGCACAAGAAACTCAGATTACAATGCAGTCCACAGTGCAGTTACGCACAGAATATGACCCTCATACGCAGGTGTACTATACTACAGCAGAGCCTCGCTCAGAAATATCCGTGCAACCAGTCACAGTGACACAGGATAACCTCAGCTGCCAGAGCCCAGAAAGTACAAGCTCAACGAGGGATTTGCTTTCCCAATTCTCAGAATCTAACATGCATTGTCTGGAGCCACCCTGTACTAAATGGACACTCTCATCTTTTGCTGAAAAGCACTATGCTCCCTTCCTGCTAAAACCAAAAGCCAAGGTAACTTGTGAGCTGAAAAAAACACATCTGGTTTTCAAAATTACTCATTTCTTCCTTGCCTAAGACTAAAAGAATTTGGTAAATTTCAGTTGCCCAAAAGAAAAAAGTGCATTTTATTTGAAATGCTGATTCTTAAATATCTTGTAGCTATTTTCAGGCTTGAAGTTTTTTACCATTCCTCTACAGTTTCTATGACAGTATTCTTACACAGATTATGAGTGGAGGGTTTGCTTGCATTCTGTAACTTAACTTGGTTTCGCTGTTCACAAACTTATTGCTAGATTCTGACTTTACTTCTCTTTAAAGCTAGGAGTATTATTCAATTCCCATTGACTACAATAGAAATTAGATTGGGCCCATAGTATGAATCAGTGCATAGCATTAAAAGAATAATGCTATGAAAGTTAATACCAGAATAGTTCCTGTAGTGTGGGCTATGGCTGTAAGTACTGTCAATTCTTTGGAAATGTAGAACTGACTGAATTTCTATTTTCTACTGCAGATTGTGGTTATTTTCCTCTTTCTGGGTTTACTTGGGCTCAGTCTTTACGGAACTACCAGAGTGAAAGATGGACTGGACCTCACAGACATTGTACCACGAGAAACCCGGGAATATGACTTTATTGCTGCACAGTTCAAGTACTTCTCTTTCTACAACATGTATATAGTGACCCAGAAAGCAGACTATCCCAATACCCAGCACTTACTTTATGAACTTCATAAAAGTTTCAGCAATGTGACATATGTTTTGTTGGAAGAAAACAAGCAGCTTCCAAAAATGTGGTTGCATTACTTTCGAGACTGGCTGCAAGGTAAGAAAGAAGTTGAACGGCTAGTAAAGATTTTCTGTGTCTATATTTTTTAAGAACAGTAGTAAGATCTCTGTATTAAGTAATGGCCTCCTGTTAAGTGTGCTGTGACCACTACAGACAAGCATTGTCCTTGTGTTTCTTTGTCAGTCTTTTGTTCCCTGTTATATACTTAAATTATTAGCTCTTTGGGAAAGCATCTTTTTGTTCTGATTTTGTCCAGGGCCTTAGAACACTGGAGTGCTGAGCTATGACTAGAGCTCCAAAGTGGTAAGGCAATACAAATAAATAATAAAGGATTATTAGGATTAGGATTATTATAGAAATTCATTCTGAAGCAAACAATTTATTAGTATTTAAAATAGTAACATTTTCACAGGTTTAATATTTCTTAGGTCTGAGTAAACAAATTCAGCCTAGAAATGCCTCTGACTCCTCTCCATCTTTCAGTTGGAAGGACTTTTAAGGAGTATTTACCAACTGAAAAATAAATTGCACTGACTTGCCAAGACTGCAAATTTTAGCCTTCATGGTTCACAGGTAGCTAATGTAGTAAATGATCCTTGAAAGTCATGCACCTAAATGCCTTCTGAAAATATGGCGGGCAGAATGAGGGAAGTGGGACATTACAGGACTGATTCTGTAAAATGATCAAGTTCTAGCTGTGCTTTATTCCTTGATATATCAGGCTGAGAGGACCCATTAGTTGTTATTTAAAACTGTAATTTGTCCGAAAGGCCTAGATCCACCCATCAGTCTTGCTTGCTTGAGTTTTGCTTGCAATATTTTGCTCAAAAACATACTTAATTGCAAGAGAAAAGGCAACACCTTTGAATATACATTTTCAGTACGCTCAGAGACTTCAACAATTTGGCATTTAGTTGAAACACGTTTCTCTCATGATGTTGCTTTTTACATAAAGCAGTTTTGAGGTAACAGTGGGGAAAAAATACAGGCAGTTGAAGGATGTGTCTTCCTCTCCCTGCGAATCCCCACCCCCCTTTTTTTTTTTTTGTTTCCCAGTGACATACAGGCAAATAGCTCGCTGTACAAGACAAAGAGATCTGGCATGAACTGCCAGTAGTGAGCTTCAGGGAAGGCTGTTTATTGTAGAAATTATTTCTCTGTCTGCAAGCATTAGTGCTGAGGCTCAGCATGCAATGTTATTGGTAAGCTTGTGAAGATGGCAGCTCTAGATCTGTCTTGCTGTTGGCAGCATGTGGTAAACCTCTTCATAGTGTATCACTAGAGTTGCAGGCTTTGTTACTTATATAAACTGAGCTCCTGGCACCTTCCAGAGACTACTTTCATTCTTCCATTTCTATCCCCACAGGCCACTTACCTGCCATCCTTCCATCTTCTTTTATTTCAGGGACCAAAAATACTATTTTCTTTCTCAGTCACAATTTTTATATATTTAAATGTATCATGAGGATTTTTGGTGGTCTGTAAATTACAGTGATCCTGAAATCCTCTAGAAATGATAGGCAGTTAACAATGGTTCCTTAGGCGTTCTTTCAGATGCTTGTTAGTCGTGTCAGTGTACCAGTTCAATAAGAAGAAACTGGCACTGGTATTTTTTGTCCATGTCAGCAGCATTGTAATGGGGATAACCCATCCAAGTCAAAAAGCTTCAAAATGGATTTGGGACTCTAGAGGGAGGATCCAGATTTCTTCTAAAAGCTTTAGAATAAAGGGGAGGGGGAATAAAAGACTGGCATTTTTTTGCACATTTTACATAAGCATACTGTGAACACAATTGTATGCTTAATTTGCAAACATCAGTTGGGTAATTTGCATGCAAATGGATAATTCTCATTATTTGCATGTCTAGTTATCACTCTTTCTTTATACGATTTTCTTTTGATAATAGTCTGAAAGGTCTGCTTATAAATATTGTCTGTCTGGCATGGTGCCTTGTATGCTCATTTTACCAAGGAAAGCCATAGCTATTGTAATTTAGAAGTTAATCTGTGTTTGGTGGTCCTTCCTTCTCTCCCACATCCTCCTTGAACAGCCCTCCTTTTAACTCCCTAAATCATCTTTTAAATTCCTCCTTACGATAATAAAAACCCTTGCACTTAACTCCCTCAGTGCAAGAATTACCCTGACATTAGCTTTCTTTTAACATTATACTGTTTCAGAAAAGGCTTGTATGGAACAACACTGTATGCAGGAAGGAGAGATTAGTATTTTTCCACTTTCTAAGTTATGTTTTACCCACTCTGTCCCCCCCAACAAATAGAGCTTTCTTACTGGATGCTTTGAAGTTCCTTAGATGATGATAGACTATCTGGTGTTAAGTAGTTGCCCCCTGTTTCTGGCCAGGTGCTGAGGAACTGTATTTGGCAGGCTTGTTTCATTGCTTTGTTCTGAACTTGTTGACTCTGTGAGTTGGTATGATTATATAGGACTACATGGGAGGTAGAAAGAGTTTGAAAATGTGAATGAGCGCTCAGGCCCTAAGGCTGTGTCACTTAGGCCATGTTTTCTCTTCCAGCACTCTTATCTCTTTACAGCTGTAGCTAACCTATCAGATCTGTAATTATGGTTTTGATTACAGACTCACAGTGCAGCTGTGAGGTGGGTCGGAGCCTTTTTTTTTCCCCCCTCCCTCTGCTTTTTCCTTTCCTTCCCTGGACATGCGGTTTGTCATCTGTTCTCACAGAGCCTCCTTGTACTGGGCTGTGGCTTCCTGTTCTTAAATCTGATCCAAATTTGTGCTGTGAGGTATTTCCCCCCACAAAGGGTGGCAAAGAGGAAAATAACAGTTGCGAGTGAATAGGTGTTGGCTGTGATCTTTACACGTGCTGGCAGCAGATCCCACGACTTGTATTAGCTACACAAGTTGAACAGATGGAACAAATTGACAAAATCGTGTTCACTCACGCTGTGCTCAAGAAGCAGCTGAGTTGCTTTTTGAAGCTAAAAGTTGGAGTGTGTTTTTTTTTCCCTTGTAGTGGAATTTCTAGTCATATCATAGAGCCTATTGCCTTAGCCCTCCCCTGTAGCACAAGAGTTAATGAGAGTGGTGTGTATCTTCCTTCCTCGCTTTGATACACCTGGCCAGCATCTCAGAGAGGGAGGGGAGCATGGGGCATGAATTTCTTTCTAGACAGACTACATTTCTTTCTGATTTTAACTGCACTGTAGTCAAGGAATAAACTTGGTCCCTTCTGTTTTGGCACTGTTCACTGTTGGGTAAAACTTCAGCAGTATTTAGGGGGTGGGGCAGTAGCAAACAGCGGAGGTAATAAATATGATGGGATTTTGACTATATTAATTGGAAACCTATGGTTCATTAATACAGACACCTGGGAATGCCCCCTGTTTTGGGGGTACAAACTGAGTGATAGTTTCTGATCTAATTTGGTCCCTTGTGCAGGGGCAGTGCACAGCTGTTCCGGCCCAGGAGAAGCCCTGACAAAGAATTGTGGCTCAGAGTCATAATTCCTTCCCTGCTCTCCCCTTTCTCCTGGGAGGAAGTGGATTACTGCAGCTTTCTTCTAGGCACAGGTTACAGCTCCCTTTTGCTAGCTGAACTTGGCTGGTCAGCACAGGGTTGAACCAGTCTTTCTCCCCATGCCACATGTGTAGCCAGCTTTCTGTGTCCCCATGCTCCAACTACAATGTAAAAGGCCATAGTCCAGACCTGCATATTAAAAATGGCAATTACTTTTGTTTCCTTCAACTGTATGTTTAAAAGTTTCATTTGTGATTTACATGTTTCATCTTTCCCACTCTTCCCCAATTCTCTTTAGGACTTCAGGATGCATTTGACAGTGACTGGGAAACTGGGAAAATCACATATAACAATTATAAAAATGGATCTGACGATGCTGTTCTGGCTTACAAACTTCTGGTGCAAACAGGAAACCGAGATAAACCCATTGATGTCAGTCAGGTAGTGTCCCAGATGTCACGGTGACCATGCAGATATTTATGGAAATGCACAAACTGGTGGTATTAGTTGGAGAAATGGAGACTATTCTGTTGGTTTCTTGAATGTCTTGATGAGCTGACATGGCCAAGTCTGCAGTCTCACTTGAGTATCCCCTCTGACTTCACTAGGTCTGCCTATGGAAATAATGACTGCAAGGCATGTATTCTGTTACATTAAAAATTAATTCTTCCAAATGTCACTGAAGTCTTGGGTGCGGTCTATTAAATGTCTCTTATGCTCTCAAAGACATGAAATCTATGTTCTGTTCTCATTGAATTCAATGGGAGCCTCATCCTTGTATTCAAAAGTGTGGTTGAGCTTCCTGAGACTTCATTCTCCCCCAGCTTAACACCACTTTACTTCACTAACACCACTCGCTCCCTGAGCTGTGAGTAAGGAATATAGGTTTGGCCCCTTTTCTTGGTCCCCCTTAGAAGTAGATTCCCAGTTACTTAATTTATTCCCAACAATTTGTATTGAAAAATGGATTTTAGGAGGGTAATTTTTTAAGGGGGTGGTAATGGATGTAATAGAATTAGAGGAATCGCATACAGTATAATTGTGTACTATCATTACTGAACATAATGATGTACTAGAATTAGGAATGTCAGTTGGTTAAGCTGCCTGAATAAAACACATCAGAACTCCTTTTTTATCATAATCATAAAATACAGCTGCATTTACAGCTTTTTATGATGATCACATTTGGAAGACAGAACACTGGGTTGACTCTTGATATCAAAATTAGGTTTTAAAACTATTAAGAAAAATATTGTAGTCAAATGGCTTCTCTTCTCTCAGAATCATACTCAAGTCTCTGTGCTTTCGGGCAAAAAATAGTCACTCTAATGATCTTTCCGGCAGCTCTGTTTATTGTCTGCCTTTTTTTGCTGGCATTAAAGGTGACAGATTTACGGAGTACATTGTTCAAAGTTACTATGGTGTGTAAAACACAGTGCCGTATGGCAACATGTAGCACACTATCAGGTCTGACAGGAGCCTGAGCTAGGAATTAAGCAGAGGATGGAGATGCCCAAGTAGTTTTGTTTGGTGGTATGTACCAGGTACACCATGGAACAAATGTGATTGGACCATGGCTGCTGATATAATTTCCTGTGCCTGGGAGGGAGAAAAGTGTGGTGCACCCACAGGGGCTGTGAGCTGTACTGTGCAATTCCAAAGACAGCTTGAAGACATACAGTTGTTGCATATCCTGTGGATTAATTGAATCCAGATCGTTGGAATTCAACTTTCTTTTTTTTTTTTTTTTTAACTGCTGTCACTGTTGTTTTTCATTTCATTAAAAAGACCTGAAACTGGAGTCAGGCCAGAATTTAAAATAAACAAAACAAAAATACAAAATGCTTTTCATCCAGAAAGTCCTTGGGCATGGCTTTTGCCGTGCAACATTTGGCTATGAACCCTGGAAATACACCCCCACTGCTACCCTGCAGATACATTTGCCCACAATGACCCAAGCAACACAGTGCATTCGTCTGCCTTCTTGGCGTTGGGCATTTTCTGAATACATAGGTCATAGGAGGCAAGTGTTAGCAAAATTTATACAGATGTTGTTTTATTTTTATAGCTCTCCTCCATTTACTGGGTGGCATTTCCTTCAGTGTTAACAACAGAGGTTAACTGCACACAGACGTGTATAGGGACTCTTGCCAGGTTTTTTTTTTCCTTCTTAAAATATTTTTGCTCCAACTTCGTTTTTCCCCCTTGGCTGTAGACAGTCTTTCAGAATTCATGTTTAATTGTTTCAGTCTATTCTGGAACCATCTGCTAGGTTAGTGTTTGTAATAAATATCATATCTTGTTCACAAAATAAATACAACACTTCTGTAGTGATTTTCTTTTTTTGATATTTAGATGTTTTGCACTCATTTCCAAACAATAGTTTTTTCTGTTCAGTCACTTCATGTGCAGTCACATACTGTATGTCCACATGCATTGCATCTTTCTGTCATCTTTTGTTTTAAGCTGTGCATAAAAAAGTCCTGAAAAAACTCTGTTCTGAAAATCTTCTAATCTTTTCATTTTGCAGTTGACTAAACAGCGTCTGGTGGATGCAGGTGGGATCATTAACCCAAATGCTTTCTACATCTACCTGACAGCCTGGGTTAGCAATGACCCCGTGGCCTATGCTGCCTCACAAGCCAACATCCGGCCTCACCGTCCAGAATGGGTCCATGACAAAGCAGACTATATGCCAGAAACAAGGCTGAGAAGTAAGTAAAATTTCATCTTAATGTCCTACAGTTTATATAAGTGCCTCACTCCTTCCTTCAAGGCTCAGTAACACTCTAGTTAGTTGATACTGTACAGGTCCTGGAAGCATAAACAGAACAATATATTGTGTTACCTTAAAACCTCAGCAGACGGATATAGCATCATGTGGTACTGCTTCAGGGCTTTATCATTTTGAAAAATGCATTCTTTATAATAGTTTGTATCTAAGCTCTGAAACTTACAGTAGACAATTTTGAATATTGCTTGTTAATTTTATAAGTTAGGAAGCCTTGTTGTAAGGTAAGATTTGTAGGGTATTCTGCCTTTGCTATTTCTGTGTTTCATCACCGAGAATTATATCATGTTTATCCTAAATTTGCCAAGTTAGCATGGAAGGAATTTTTGGCAAGTTAGGTCATTCATATAAATCATCAACACCTGTATTATGCTAGAGATGTTTAGGTAGTGCAGAGATGTGTGGAAGAGTGTGTTCTCCTTCCTTTTTACCTACCCCCCATTCACCACTTTCCATTCTGAATTGGTAATCCTGAGTTGGTCTGCTTTGCTTTTACATTCGATTTATTTGGTAGATCTCTAGCTGGGTAACGAGGGGTGGAGGTGGAAGGAGAGTTTGGTTCTCTTGGAAATGTGATTGGATAACAAGCTAGTTGTGCTTCACTGTATCCGAACCCTAGAGCTTTGTGGCAGCCAGCCAAGTCTTGTCTTAATGAAAATTTATAGTTGAGATTATAATAAGGCAAATCATGTTTAGCAAGTCAACTGAATGACCCTGCAGGGTCTGGAACACACAGCAGCAATAACAAAATGCTTGTGGAAGCCTTTTATTTCTTTTTTCTTTTTTTTTGGTATTACAGTAGACTTAGCATTGCATTAAAAAAGAAGCACAGAAAATCTAAGTTTGTCAGATTATTAAAGGATAAAAAGTTATGCATTTCCTCAATAAACCATTACTTATATGTTTTTACCTCTCTTAGTGGATAATGTAACAAATACATTTCCCGACTAACTTTCAGACTGTTCAACTGAAATACTAAAAACTATCAGGCCTCATTCACTACTACACTGTAGTTTGACCATGCCATTCCACTAATCTAAAAGAAGTATACTTGATTTTCATAGAACTACACCAGCATAACAATTGGAGTATGAAGTTTTACTCCAAACTAATTTGCTTTAAACAAAATGTTTAAGATATGGGAGAACTTTTTGAGAAGGCTGCTCTTTTATTCGTTTTGCATTATATACAGAAAACTGTATATAATGCATTTCAGTGACAGGTGTTATAGAAGTGTATATGTATACAAATCCATATGCATTTGCTTGTAAATAATATCAAGCTGATCTTGATACACACAATCATTCTATTAGGTTGTGTGGTAAAACATGTCCCGCTCCTATGCTATGAGGGTTTTAAAAACATCCACTTGTCACAAAGCTTCTGGGTTTAAACTTGCCTCAAATTTAACATATTTTAGATTTTGCTTTAGAGAACAAAGTGCTTTCATCATGTTTACTTCTTTCAGATTTTTCTTCTTACAAAATCTGTATTGAAACATTATTATCTTTGTCCTAGTTCCAGCAGCTGAGCCCATTGAATACGCTCAGTTTCCTTTCTACCTCAATGGATTACGTGAAACTTCTGACTTTGTGGAAGCTATTGAGAAAGTGAGAGCTATCTGTAATAACTACACCAGCCTGGGCATCTCCAGCTACCCAAACGGATACCCATTTCTTTTTTGGGAACAGTACATTGGGCTTCGCCACTGGCTTCTCTTGTCCATTAGTGTGGTTTTGGCTTGCACGTTTCTGGTGTGTGCCCTCTTCCTCCTAAACCCCTGGACAGCTGGGATCATTGTAAGTTTATTATAAGGGTCTTTGTTGAAGTCAAATTCCTTTCAGCATAGCTCTTGCTGTAGTCGGAAAGGTTTTGTTTATGTCTGGGCCTCTGGTGGAGTATGTATATTGCATCATTCATGATATATTTATTCAACTTGAGGGGGTAGGGTTCATGGCAAAAGTTGTAACCCTTAATAACCTTAATCTTTGGGCCATTTTCTTGTAGCTTTAAAGCTTTCTTATAAAGTTATCTAAACTTTTGCCCTTGCTCAGATACCCAGCAAGATGAGAAATAAACCACAAAGAGAAATAGGAATGCTAAGTAGCTATTACAAATTTTTCTTTTTTCTTTTTTTTTTTTTTTAATTTCTCAAACAAAAATATTTTTGTGACCATTTCGGTGATTGTAGCTTGCCCATAAACAATAAATTCTTGTACTGACATGACCCTTAGAAAGATATGAGTAGTTAGGATGTTAGGAGAACAGTTGTACATCAATATGCACTAAGAAAGGAGTGTAATTTTTCTGTCCAAGAGAAAGAACAGTAAAATATTAATTGTATAAAATACTCCTTCATGTATTCTGCAAGGCACTGTTAGCCTTGCAGTAAACATTCATGTTAAATTGAAGGATGATGTTCCTGTGTTTAAATTCCATAAACTATTGTATAGCTTATAAAATGCCAGAGGTAGAAAAGCACAGAGCAGTTACTAGTTTTTGTAACGTATATTTGTACTCCAGGTATGTTAAAAGGTAAATGTTTAGTCTAGAATATTTTTCAAGGCACTTAAGCAATTTATGTTATCATTCATGATTCATTAGCTTATAAAATCATTTATTGTAGTTCCTACATTTTTCTTGAAGAAGGGGGCTTTAGTCCTCCATCCCTTTTAAAAGAGTATGTATTTTTTTCTCTTGGCTCCAGAAACTTTTAAATCTATTCCACAGATTCCCCCTGACTGTCAATTTTTTTTACAAGGTAGATGAAAGAAAAATAAAAGCTTTCTTTTAGATTTAACTGTTTGCTTTGTCCATCCCAATCCCTCCACATTTCTTTAAAGCTAAGAGGCCCTCTGTAACCTGAAACTCATCAGCTGATTACAGCATTCACTTTCTTCCGGACTTTAAATTTACTCTAGAGTCATCTTCACTTACTCCATAAGTTGTACAAAAAGTGTTACATCGAAGTTCATTTATTTTATGTTTAGTAAAATGAAAGCAGAAACATTATATTCTGATAGGTGCAGACAGAGAAGAAGAATAAATTATGTTTAAGATTGCATGGACAAGTTGTAACAAATAGAAAATCGATGTTTGCTCTGTCCACTGGCTCCTGGGGGAATAATTTAAACTGACTCTTGAGAGTCATTGCTATTGAATTAAATGAGATAAGACAAAACAGCTTGCCTTTGAGGGTGTGAGGAGAAATGCCATAAGGGATGTATTTTATATCCCTGTATTGTTTTGAATCATCCTCATTTCTCTAGAGTACAAGATGTTACTAACGGACGTTTGAAATCATGTAGGTGGTGGTGCTGGCTCTGATGACAGTGGAACTGTTTGGCATGATGGGTCTCATAGGAATAAAGCTGAGTGCAGTGCCTGTAGTTATCCTGATTGCCTCAGTTGGTATAGGTGTGGAATTCACGGTTCACGTTGCTTTGGTAAGTACAACACTTTTTAAAGCACACATACTAAACATTTTGTTCACCATTTTTAAAACTACATCCTTAAAGTTTTGCTCCTAAACCCCCCCCAGATATTTAGAGGTATAAATAAATGCTCTGATTTTTAAGGAGAAAAAAAAATAAGCTTGAACATTGCACAAGGGTTAGTGTGCAAGTCAGATTGTCCTGATAAACTGTAATTGATTTGATATAATAATTAGCATCTATGAAGTCAGTGATGCAGTAAATAAGAGGTATTATTTCATTTCAAGTCAACAGTGCCTTATTAAGTGTTTGACTATTACATTACAAATCTCAGATTAAAGTAACGCTAAAGTATGTGGTAGGTATTTCTGTGATCCATATGAAAATTTTGTTTAAGCAGAGCTGTTAGGGTCTTGTGTGTCAGTTCAGATACTACTACTCCATCTTGGGCTTCTGTTGTTGTCCCTAAGTAAGGCTGAAGATCTTATAACAGTACACATTGTTGTGACAAACTATGAAGTAAAATCTGTAGTTTTCAATATCCAGGTTTGAAAATCTTGGGCTTTTAGGTGACATTTGTCATACCATGGTTAAGGGTCTATCTGGGCCCACATTCTATACCCTGTTTCCTACCACTTCTAACTTTGATAAAGTAAACAGTTTGTTTGCAAACTGCAATTCCTGAAAAGGCACATGAAATTATTTCTTTTCCTTGGGATGCAGAGTGTAAAATGAGTGTGTGTTCCTTAATGTTTCCTAGTATCTGATAAAGAAAGGGTTCTTCACAGTCCCAATCCAGGATCATTCTCAAACATTTATCAGGAAAAGATTTTAATATTTCTTGTCCATATGGAGTGGGGTCATATTAGAGAGACTTTAAGATCAGATGAGTCTGGACAAGCCAGTTGCACTGCTTTGGGAAGGATCATGCCTGTCTGTTACTATTTTCTGCTTTTCAGTAGTATCACTTAAGTCCAGTAGTATCAAAGAATGAGAGGAGAACACAAAACTAGAGGTTATTAAGTCTAGTCCCCTGCCATTTGAGGCAGCCTTGTGAGTAACCTTTAATCCAGAAGAGTCCACAGGAACATCCACTCCATCTCTACCCACATATCACAAGCCACAGCAAGGTCCCTAATATCTTCTAACGAATGTACAACATTTAATACAAAATATCAAAAGGCTCAAGAACTATAGTATGCTACAAGGATGACAGGAGAGGCCAAGGCAATAACGAACAGAGAGAGGAAGTAGGTATGGACTAGATCAGTGTTTCTCAGCCCATGGGTCACAACCCAAAAGTGGGTCACAAGAATATATGAAAGGGCACGAGCAAACTTTAGAAATTGATCAACAAACTTTTTAAAATGGATTCTCCTTTAAAGGAGAAAAACATGGGAAACTGCAGCTTTTCCCTTGCAGGTTGGCAGAGTTCCAGCCTGCAAGGGGCTGCATGGGGCTCCCCATATCCCACACACCCACTCCCTGCCCCACACACTGTGTGGCTGGGACTTGGCAGTGGGGGAGCAGTGGGTCAGGAGTGAGGGGCATTGGGTTGGGACTGGCCACTGATGTTTACAAATGGGTCCTAGTACAAAAATGGTTGAGAACCACTGGATTAGATGGAGTCTAAGACTAGAGAGCAGAACTGGGATTAGAGAGCTGGGGTGTTGAGAGCATCATTGGGTGATGAGACTGAGAAGAGAGGTTTGAGCATTGGAAATGAGAAAACATTGGAGAGCTGCTGCAGGTGAGTTGCACATTGTAGCTGTGGGGGAACCCTTAGTTTTAATTAAGTTTAAGAAGGTCTCAAAGGGTACAGGGACAGTAGGCCTCAAAGGATACAGGGATGACAAGTCCAACAGTGGTCAGACTTTTTGAGATAAACCTAGCCTACTGAGGCTTGGGGCAGGGACGATGAGTATTTCAGGGACCTCCAAACAGCCAAAAACTGTTTTTAACAGTAAAGATTTAAAACAAAAAAATGAGAGTATATAACTAGAAAACATTTGACTGTGGAATGGGAACTAACTGAAAAGACCAAACTAATTCATCAGATTTTTACATAAATTAATAAAGTTACATATGATTTAAGTTTCAGTCTCCAGCAAATTTTAAATCCACATTTTTTCACATTGACATTGGAATCAAAACCTTCCAAAAATGGGTTTTACAATGAAAATACTTACTAGATCTTAAACCATAGCACCACTGCTGACCAATGTATTTGTAAAACTTATGGAATCTAAATATCCTTAAACCAGCATTGTATAAACAAAGTATACAGTATACATAGTGTTGATACAGGCCTTAATTGCACTTTTTAAAAGCAAATTCACAATCCAGTTGTGGTTCAGCTGGATGCATATGCCATTTTTTCTTGGGTTACTTGCCTTGAATAACACACAACGCTGTATGTTTTGAGTTGTATATTCAGCAGTGGTGGTATGGGTACTACGTAAATTTATATTCATGCTCAAAGGAAACACAATGGGAAGCAGTATAAAACCTTGAAAATGTTTCTAGATATCTGGCTACTGGTTTTGAAGTAGTAAAAATTGCAAATTGTAAATGCTTAGTTAGAAGGGACCATAAATGTAAAGAATAACAGCACAATCCTGCTGTACTTATTTATATTACTAGTTTCATTTAATGCATTGGCTCATATTCAGCTCCCCTTGTTCAATAGGACATACTTTGAGCATAAAGAGCCTCTAATCTGGGGTCCTGTGCCCATAAGGAGACCTACACAGGCATGCCAACCTGCAAGGGATGCTTAAAGAGTGACAGAAAGATATGGGCCATGATTAGAATGCTCTGCTCAGTGTGATTGTTCATGTCACTAGAGACTGCAGAATTTTGATCAGATCCAAGTTCACAAACACTGCTTCTAGTTGTACAGTTCTTAATTCAGCAAAACTTGCCTAACATTAATGAATATTTGGCCTAAGTAAGACCTGCAAGAGTAGTCACATTTTACACCTGAAGTGCTTTCAAAATGAGACAAGGCTGTTGTAGGCAGGAACAAGCAGACATAGCAACAAATGAAACGCCTCATGAGGTAGGCAGAGGGTCATTTGAGAAAATTATTGCTGTAGCCCTGACCCTGCAATCAATCCTCTTGCCCTACTCCCCTGACTTCAGTAGCAGCTGTATACAATGGCTGCAGGATGAGACCTTGTCTTGAACTCTAACCAGCTAAAAGATATTTTAATAAACTGTAATTTGGAGTAATTGACATGGGAAAATATGCATGTTCTGAGAGAGGCTGAAAATTTTGAAAGGCTGTACATAAAGATCTGATGGCACAGACTTTATTATTTTACAGGCATTTTTAACTGCTATAGGAGACAAGAACCGCAGGGCTGTCCTTGCATTGGAACATATGTTTGCACCAGTGCTAGATGGAGCAGTGTCTACTCTGCTTGGAGTGTTAATGCTTGCAGGATCTGAGTTTGATTTTATTGTCAGGTAAAGCATGTTTGTGTATTGCTTTTCTGTTCTAAATAAAAAGAATATGCTCCATATTTGGTCAAACAGATTTATCTGCTGGTTTTTTTACCTCTATGCATGATGTGTCAAGCATGCTTACATCATGGTCCTGCTTTCTCTCTGCTTTATTAACTCCTTGTTATGTAGTAGTTGCAATAGTGTTTCCATTGCTAGTGCTGAATTCTGTTCCAGGAAAATCTGACTCCCAGCATAAATTGAAAAAAGAAAAAGGTCCTCTATGGCCAAGTTTGCTTAGTTCTAAAATAAAGTTAGTTCCAAACAGCTAGTATTGTCTAGCAGTTAGCTGAATTTGACCTGTAACCTAAGAGTCTTCCAAACTTTTTGATATGTGCAACATTTTGCATGGAAAGGATAGAAGGAACTGTAAACATCCTGAAACTGACACTCTCCTCCTGTCCCCTTCAGTCTCTGTTACCACTATCTGAAGTTTACAACAATTTTTTAACTGACCGAGTAGGGGGTAGGAATTAAAGTTCTCTTTAGGAACAAGAAAATCATAAGTATGAACACAGAACTTCATATGAAAATGTGGTGAAGCAAACCCTGGAGGCCCTTCTGTTTAGAGGTACAGGCAAGCTGTTTCTTGTGGATTTAATTAAGAATGTGAATTTGTCAAGTAGGAGAAGGGAGCAAGTTTTTCTTTTGAAGGGAATTTGAGAAGTGCAATGAAACGGATCCTATTCTACTCCAAACAACCTGTGGAGCTCTGCAAAATGGCTAATCTTAGAAATAACACTGGTTCTTTGTGGCAGATTATGGCAAAAAAACCAGAAGCTGGACTGAGGTAGGGCTGGACCAAATATGAATGGTTTGGCAGATGACTGGGCTCTTCACTGAGCTCTTGATTTAGTTTACATCTGTTTAAGTAACAAATAACTATATACATCATAGAAGTCTAGATCTGTGCAACTTCTTAAATGTCTTCTGTGTCTGTATATTTTTTGTTGGTGATTAGGAAATGAGACAGAACAATTCAGTTAGGATCCAATCCTGGAAAGTGTGGAGCAGGATCAAATTGAAATTCATAGCATGTGTTTTGCTACAGTAATCTTTCATACTACACACATTAGATTGTTGCAAGCACATTTTCTGACATAGCAAAGGACTGCCTATTTGATTCCAAATTGGGATTTGATACTTGCTGAATAAAAAAAATCACCCTTTCAAGCTTTTAAATTCCTTCGTTTCAACTTTGTCTGCTCACTTTTCTAGCATAATCTGACTTTAGTTCCCCTTGTTTTTCCAAGATGTTGAATAAACAAACAAGGCTCAAGCATTGTTACAAGGGGGGTGAAGAAGACACCAAGCTTCCGGAAAGGGATAGATTAGCCCACCAATATCTAGGAAGATTAAGTAAATTAACAGACATTGTATATGCTAAGTGGTCAGAACTATAATCAGCCTGTTTATTCTAGTGTTAGATGGATGAGATGCAAATGTTTTTTAATGCCTGTTGTTGATATATGTCCCAGTATAAAGTTCTGGTAGTTTACATTAGCGTAGGAGATCTGTTCGTTGATTTTTGCAAATGTAGATCAGAAATCCTAAAATGTTTACAATAGCAGGATATTTGTAATTCTGCAGCAATCTGATATATTTGATCAGATGTGGAAACTTAGAGAGGCAGTAAAATTTGTTGCCAGCAAAACAGTGTGATCTGCAGAGCCCATTAGTAGGAAACTTGCCCCTATTTCTTCTTCTGCTCCCTTTGCCTCCAAAAAATTGCCCAAAACTGAGCACTTGAAATCATTAGTTACAACGCAGCCTTAAGTTTAGTCTGAGCTCCAGCTGTGCTGAATACCAACTAGTAAGGCTTTCCTTTTACTGACAGGTTTACCTTGGTATTCATGAAGGATCCCAGACCTTAGCCCTCAATGGTGGGAAAGGACAACCACTTGTGCACTTTCCTCTTCTTCCATAGTACTTCAGCCTTTATGTTTGAATTGGCTGACGCAAAACAAGAGTATTCAGAGATGCTAAATTGTTCAACAAAAGATTAGCCTGCAATGCAGCTCTGCCATTGTGGAGTGCTCTTACTCAGTACAATGCTGAAGCTTACTATAGAATGGGCAGCATTTTCTTTGCAGAAAGCTGGTTCCTGTGTTCTAAAAAGGTTGCAATTTGAGCTATTTGGTAAAACTGGAACTCACAGAATTCTAGGCGGAAAGTTGTGATTAATGAACGGCGAGGGAAAGCCTTACCTGATACACTAGAGATTTAATTAGAGATTCTGCTGTAAGATGCAGAAGCATTTCACAGTGGATTAGCCGCTGGGAGAAGTGGGCTTCTTTTCCTTCTAGGCTAAATTGTTTAAATTCTACACCCTTCACTTCATTTGTTTGCTACTGCTGGGTTTTCACTAATGGGGGCCCCTTTTCATTGTATTTGTGCTTTCAATCCGTTCAGCCATTCAGTTCACATTCCATATTTTTGTGTTTGTGTAACACATTCATAAATAACATTACATGCCACAAGATTTTGGTAAATTAACAAACATAATTTTTTTTCTTTCCTTTATCAACTAATACTTTGGGTTGTGGAATGTAGCTTCTCTAACACAAAAGGTAAAAAAAAAAAAAAGAAGTCATATACTGGTTTTGTCCAATATTTTTAGTTTGTGATTTTTTGTGTGTTTATTTTTAAAATAAAATTAATGCAATATTTTGAGAAGTGGAATGTACTCTTCTGTGTTTCTAACTACACTGGTATCTTTCCCTTTCTGCCTTCAACCATATTCCAGGTATTTCTTTGCTGTTTTGGCAATCCTAACAATTCTGGGAGTTCTAAATGGATTGGTGCTGCTTCCAGTTCTACTTTCCCTCTTTGGACCATATCCTGAGGTCAGTAAATAAAGCTCTCTGAGATGAAGAAATTAGCATCTTTAAAAAAAAAAAAAATCCTAAATACCTATTAGCTTCTTAACAGTTCTGATTCGTTTTAATCTCATTTTAAGTTTCCTGCTTTTAAGAGCATGCTATTCAATGTGCTTTTCTTTTGAGAATTTGAGAATATCAAATTAGGAAATTTCAGTAATCATGATATGTATTTTAATAATGAATCATTTGGAGGTGATAGGCCATGGTTCAGATAAAAATGCTGGCTTTAGTTAGGTTTTTAAAGTGGAATTTAATGTGTCATCTATGCCGTAAGACCAGGGAGTTCCCTAACCTTTGCAGGACATTTTGTAAAAGACTGTTCATTCTGTAGACCCACCTTCCCTCTAACACCCTGGTTCCTCAATTGCTTTCCTCAAAATATTTAACTCAGTAGACCACCAGGAAGGGCCCCACACATCACTGGTGGTCCACAGACCACACCTTGATAACCACATCTTTAGACCAATAGTTGGCAAAAGAGCCCTTCCTTATGCACCAGTACACCTCCATGGTATCTGATTGACTTCCGCGAAGTTCTGGGCTGGCAAAGTGATCCATGTGGTCGATCCATTTGTATGAACAGTCTTATAGTATACAGTGGAAGTCCAGCTATAGGACTGTCATAGCTTCAGATTTATGCTTGATTATTCACTGAGTACAACATAATTATTCCTAGATGGCAGGATCACTGGCTTCTTTTGGGTGGTGCTATGAAAAGAGAATTGTTCTGTGGTTGTGTGATCGTGCATGTGTGTATTTACATTGAATTCTTGCTATTTCTGTCTGTGTATACAGGTTCATAAGTATTTATATTATACAGACATATTTTACACAACTACAGAATCATTCTTTTAATAGGCCGTACCAGAAAAAAAGCACACATGCATACACAGACACATGTGAAATTCACAAACATTTCCACAGAGAAAGACTATTTCTCTGTTTGGTACCACGCTGAGCAGAGTAAATGTTTAGCAAATAAATGCCTTCAGGATTTTAGTGCCATACAGAGTTGGTGGAAGGATATTTTTCTTGAAGACTAGTGATTAGAAGGGTTTTTAACTGTCGTTACTAGGTTTCTCCAACCAATGGACGGAACAGATTATCTACACCATCTCCTGAGCCACCCCCTAGCATTGTGAGGTTTGCACTGCCACCTGGACAAAATAATGGATCAGATTCTTCTGATTCTGAGTACAGTTCTCAAACCACCATGTCAGGACTGAGTGAGGAGCTCCATCAGTATGAGCCTACTCAGGGCTCTGGTGCACCAATCCATCAAGTAAGAGTGGAAGCAACTGAGAATCCTGTCTTTGCCAGATCTACGGTGAGTTATCCATAGTCATAGCCTGAGGGAGAGGGAAAGACAATTTTTGAAGAAGGGGTCTTTCTCTGTATATGGGAATTTGGGGGTTTTGTTGTTTGATTTTTTTTTTTTCCTGACTGATTTCTGACTGATTTTTTCCCCCCCTTTCGCTCCCTGCTGCAAGTGCCCCAAACTTCAAAGCTCTTCTAAAAGTAGGGGGTACTCTGATTTTTTCCACCCTTTTACTTAGGAAAAAATAGGGATAAAATGGTGGGACTGAAGCACAGCACACATGCAAATGTAACTGCCATTGCAGCTTGCTGGCTCCATCCCCAAGAGTAGGGCAGGCCACCCCCTTGATGACTATTCTAGATGCCTTTGTACAAAAGGACTCTGAAAATGGTACAGCTTACATTTTTCTCCATCAAGAGCCATGTGGGTCACCATCAGGCTGTACCTCTCCTCTAGCAACACATTTTAGAAGGGCAAGAGGAAGCCTTGTGTAGATCAGAAAAAGGATGTTTCGGGGTTTGTTCTAACGGGTGGGTCTGCTGTGAGTCCCCACTCTGCCAGAGCCCTATGCCAGTGGGCCAGCATAACTTTCGTTTTAAAGAAAAGAAAAAACTCCCCTCCTGCCCCCCATGATGCTGCATGCTGAGCTGCAATGCGGATCTGTTTTTGTTCAGCAGAGGCCTAAAAATAGGTACAAGCAGAGCCACATTTGAAGCTGGTCACGGTTTATTGACTGATGTGGCCGCTGTGCTTCACGCTTTTTACAGAGATCCAGAAACCAGATTCCTGCCATCTATACAAACCATCCCACTAACAAACATCCTGCATTCATACTCTGGCTGGAACAGAGCCTTTTCCAAAGCCCAACAATTTTGATTATTGAACCACTTAAGACATAGTGCTAGCTGGCCAGGCCTTTGAAAAGACAGAGCGGCATGTGGGAGGTATATCTAGTGTTTTCAGCTCTAATCCTGCATTTATCTGTGAAGTTGTAAGTTGGATCTTATAACAACTTCAGAAGAGACCTCTCTGGGCAAAGCTAAGCCTCTGGAAAACTATGCTTTTAGGGTTAGATATAGAACGGTACACTTACGTGCTTAACCAGGGAAATATTTCTGAAGCAGATGTTGCACTTGCTTTTGTCAGAGGCGTAACCACATATCTTATTTCTAGGTGGTTCAGCCAGAGAACAAGCATCATCAGTCAAATCCAAGATTACAAACTAACCCAGAAGCTGGGTCCCAGCAGACATGGCATCAAAACAGACAAGCCAAAAGAGAATCAATGGAAGGACTGCGACCACCCCCATACAGGCCACGCAGGGACGCTTTTGAAATTTCTACTGAAGGGCATTCTGGACCTAACAATAAGGACCGCTTGGGCCACAGGGCTCGTTCTCATAACATTAGAAACCCAGCATTTACTGCCATGGGTGCTTCAGTGCCAGCATACTGCCAGCCTATCACTACTGTGACTGCCTCAGCTTCAGTTACTGTTGCTGTACACCCTGCTGTGCACAGCCATAACTCTCGTGGAGGAGGCTTTCCATCCTATGAGGGATACCAGGAAACCGACCATGGACCATTTGAGGACCCCCACGTGCCTTTTAACGTACGGTGTGAGAGGAGAAACTCTAAAGTAGAAGTCATAGAATTGCAAGACGTTGAATGTGAAGAAAGGACACATGGCAACGGCTCAGATTAAGGTATGTCTTGTGTCTTCATTTGAAGAAAAGATAACAGTTTCTGAAATAACCTTTCCTCCCAGATGCTTCATTTCTGGGCAGCTGTAATCCAGATTGTCCAGCCCATGTAAAGTTTTGCTTTAAGAAATTAGCTCAGGTAAAACAATAATACATAGCCTTTTACTTTCATTAAGTAAATAAAGACCCTTCTGAGGTAAGTAAGTAAATAATTATTATCACATTTTTCCAGATGGGGACACTAAAACTGTGTCACACATCACACTATCTAGTGTTCAAGGCCAGGGAGTTGAGCCATAATTCAAGGTTTCCAATGCTTCCTTGTCCTGTGCTCTGATCGTTAAACCAGGCAGCCCCCTAAAAATCTTACACACAACAGTTGCAGGAAAGGCCTAAAGCCACCAGCTACTCGCATTCAAAAGAAATTAATATACATGATACACAGAAAGGACTATACAGATTTATCAAGGGTTAAAACAACCTGCTGCCTCAGGACCTCTGTCAGAGGCATGCCAAGGAATGTGAAGTTTACATTTACCCAGCAGCAAACAAGCATTGTCCAGGAGACAGAGCTCTGTGCACTTGGAGATGACCAGTGGCTTCCTATATGGCAAAATTCACTAATCAAAACTGAATTTAGGGGTGGACTGTCATTATAAAAGCTGTTCAGTTTGCAATAAATATCACCAAGTTGCTCAGTAGAGGTATCAAAGGTGTGTCAGAAATTATTTCTGACCTAGTAGGATTTGGCCTGTGAAATAAAAGTAAATTCTTTCACAGAGTAGCCTTCACAGAGGAGACGATACTCTGTTTTATCTTCCAAATAATTTGTGCAACATAAAACTGGAATCAGTATCTGTCTCCGACGAGATAAAAGGAAAATAAAAATTAGAAGTGGTCAATAGAAGTCCATATACTTCACCATATATTTAGAAAACGTTGATTCTGTTTTCTTCAGTAATTCTCGTAATCTTTCTGTTTGTTTTTTACAATAACAAAAACAAAATAGACCCTGGATCCTTTTGGTAGTGGAGTATCACTTTCTCATTATTTTTACTTTTTATTTATTCTTCCCTAGTAGAAGAAAAGAAACAAAATGTCTCTAAAACCAGAATGTAATTTTTGTGGTTATAAAGACATTTTGTTTCTTTTCTGCTAGTAGGGAAAATAAACAAAAAAGTAAAAATAATGAGAAAGTGGTACCCTGCTACCAGAAGAAACTGTGGACTATTTTTTTCTTTGTTCTTATTGAGGAAAAAACAAACTAAGAAAAAACAACAAAAAATATTATGGAAAGTTTTGAAGAAAATTATTTAAAAAAACACTTTGCTATACTAAAACTTCTCTGCAAGGATCTCAGTGCTCAATAGTCCTGAATGGATTTATGCTTGCTGAACTCCAGGGAAAATAGCAAGTAATATTATTCAGAGGAAGGACAATACTGAGGTAGAGAATCTCAGGCCCAGATGTTCAAAGGTGGATACTAATTTGAGTATTATTGTTGTGAATGCCCATTTTGAGGTGCAACATCATTCCCCCACACTTTTTGCTGACTTCAATTGGAATTGTAGATGAGCGTCTCAAGTTTGGTACCCAAAATAAGCAGAACTTACAAAAAATTGGTCTTACAGTTTCCTAACAGGAAGTCAGGGTCAGACAAAGAAAGAACTTATATTTCCTTACTCCAGGTTCTATACCTTAACCACAAGAATCTAATAAGTTTGGGGTTGGCTTGGTTAGTTTGTAATTCATGAGCTTTAAATGAATGGCTGTACTTTCTCTATATCTCTAAAGGGTAATAACTGAAGCAAAGAAGAGGCCAAAGATGGAAAACCTCCTCTTTCCAGAACTGCTTGAAGAGAACTGCTTGAAGTTATGGAAAAGGACATGCTGCATCAGGACAACAGTTCACTGTTACTGTAACCTATTGTATTATTTTGTTAAATATTTCTATAAATATTTAAAAGGTGTACACAGATGTAATATACAAAAAGAACAATGTAAAGTAGTATAATCTGGAGTTGTTTAACTCCTGTTAATAGAGTGGGGACAATATTGTTTGTGCTCTGTACTTAATGTACATTGATCTCTGTGCCACAACTAAGCTTAATCTAGTTCTAAATTTCAGCATATGTTGCTGCTGCTTAAATATTGTATAATTTACTTGTATAATTCTATGCAAATATTGCTTATGTAATAGGATTATGTTTTGTAAAGGTACGTGTCTGTTTAAAATATTTTAAATTTGCTTATCACAACCCTGTGGTAGTATGAAATGTTACTGTTAACTTTCAAACACGCTATGCGTGATAATTTTTTAATGAGCAGATATGAAGAAAAGCACGTTAATCTTGGTGGCTTAAATAGGGTTAGTTATGTGCAGGTTTTGTTTTGCTCTGTGTGTGTGTGTTTGTGTGTGTATGCGTGTGTGTATATGTTCCCAGCGTACTGTATTTTTTTACTGTATGGTAACCCTTAGTGGGCTTATACGCTCACTGATTCTGGCAGTGTAGATGTCCTTATTGTTAAGCACTAGTGAAAAATACATTGGTGCTAAACAGTGGAAGATCCAGACTGCCATCATCAAAGGGCTAAAATAAAACAGAAGAGAGGACAGGGAGTCAGGGCTTGTGGTTTCTATTCCCATCTCTTCGCTTGTGGCATGTGACTTTGGGCAAGTTTCTTTACCTCCCTGTGCCTCCGTTTCTGCATCAGTAAAATGGGTATAATAATACTTACCTACCTCCCAGGAGTGTTGTGAGGCTTAATTACTGTTTGTGAAATGCTTTGATGTTATTAGTGAAAGGTGCCGTGTAAGTACAATACATTATAACTATTTTTCTTAACTGCAAAGGTGCTGGATATTAAGAGGTGCTTGTGGATATAGAAATTCATTAAACATGCCTTATTTTGATACACGTATTGTAGATTATGGACCAGCATTAGAAACTAAATAATCTGGTAGTTAGGTGGTGAGTCACTGCTGTGTTCTTACAGTGTTACTATAACTGTATATTTTAGAGCAAAACAGTATCCTTCATCACCTTATTTGCATGGCAGGAAGCAAGTCTATATGCAGTGAGAAAAATCAAATATAAGGAGAATGTTTTTAGAAGTCTTCTGTTTTAACTTTTAAATATAATTGATTTTCTACTGGATCCAGGACCATAATGAATGACAACTAAGGCCTGGAGTGATTTTTTTCGCCCCCAAGGTAACTTGTACTGCATTGGCACTTTTAATTAAATAGTTACACCAGGAGCCCTTTGTGAATCTAATTTAGCTTTTTTTTTCTTTTTAAGTTACATTGCTGCAGGTGAAGGGCCTCCAAAACACTACAATGGTTAGTCTCTAAAAGGAACAGTAATTTAAAACGGGGGTCAGCAACCTTTCACTAACAGCAGGCTGAATTAACACAGGTTGGCCCTCCTTGGTCCAGAGGTAGCAGCTGATGGAAATGGAGGGCTGAAGCAGCAGTTGACAGAAGCGGCCACTAAGTGGTGTGTTCTTGTGCAAACATGCATGGTGAGCCACAGGTTGCCAACCTCTGATTTAAAATACTAGAAAAGAAATCTTCACTATTTTTCCCTCTACCTTTTTTTTTTGTGTGCCCCTCTCCTACCTGTCTTTTCAGCACAGAGGAATAGGTTAAAAAGATATATGCTTAAAACACATATGCAGCATAAGAAAAAAAAACACAAGCTCTGTGTTGAGAAATATAAGTGCCCACTCCCGGTAGGCATTGCTTGTTTGATACAAAGCTATACTTCTCCAATGGCTGAAAGTCCTGTCCTTGCTTACAGACCTTCCCAGCCCAGCTAAGGAGCATGGCTAGCATGCACTAATTGTCATGCCTTTTTTGCTCAGTTGAAAATCCTTTGACACGAGGCACTTGTTTACAGATCTCCAAGGTGAACATTCAGAGAACAGGTGATGGGCCTGGCATTGCTCCAATGGTACATAAGCTACTGTTTAGATGCACACTAAGGGTTAATCTCGTAACTGCCTACTGGTCCAGCTCACTGTCTAACATGAAAACTCTTAATGACAAAAAGACAACAGGCCCCAATTTAGCACTAGCAGCGCAGTGACCTCAGATCATAAAAACTCTGCAACAAAACTGTATGATACTAATTGGAAGCTACCTTCAACTGCCAAGTGTATATGTTACTGTGTCAGAGGTCACTATGGCTTCCCACTGCTACTGCTTTGGTGTCTATCAGTCAGTCACTCCCCACCCCCACCTTTTTTTTTTTTTGGTTGATGACAGGAAAGAGGGAGCAAAGAAGAGTCTTAATGTGTCCTATCTCCCCTAAATCCTTGTTCTGTATGTTTGTGTGTGGGTGAGCTGTCTGCTGCTTTCTGCACAATGTAGACCTTCTCCTATAGTCACATTGGCAAAGGGAGAACTCAGTGGCTGGCAACATTTTTGGTTTGTTTTTTTAACTTTTTTTTTTAATCGTGGGTGATATTTATATTTTTGTATCATAAGAATGTTTTCTTACAGTATTTGTCATGCCAGTTTATAACAAACAGAATGCAGGGATTTTATTTCTATTGGAAACACTATTACAGCTATGTTTTTACTTTTTAATGGAATTTTTATTTGTATAGAGTGCTTACTAATGTTAAATAGGAAAGAGTATATAACATTTACATTGAGGACTCGTCGTAGCTTTTAGTGTAAGGAGTTAAAAGGAAAAAATATTCAAACTGGGTCTCATTGCCTGCCTATTTTGGCAGGAGTGGGTTTGTGTCATTACAGTTACAAAGATAAAAGTATGCCATATAATTTATTTATATGAAAATCTATTTTTGTAGTGTACATAGTAGTCATCAAGTCTTTTGACAGAAGTATATTTTTAAAGAGTTTATATGTAATGATGATACCATTATGTTTTGGAACATTGCTGAGATGTGATTACTGTGCACACTTTTCCTTGTAAACCCCATTGTGGAAAAGAAAATGTTTAACAGTGTTAAGAAAGAAAGAGAGTGTGAATATTCATGCAATTCTGAACTGTGTTTTAGTTACCATTTGTGATCTAGTGTGGTTCTCATTTTAAACCTTGAGTGGAAATTGTACAAACTCTCTAAATATTAATGTTCAAACACTGATAGAAATTCTAACATGAATAAAAAATATTATAACTTATTGGTTACGTATTTAGTTGTTTGTAGAATGCTTTTTTTAAGTGGGGCAAAGCTACGTGGCAGAACAGTAACAATCCCCTTGGAAGCATGGATTATACTGGTGGCAAATATACCTAATGCAACAGTCAGAAGCAGCAGTACTTGCACAATAGTTTTCACTTTTACTGCCTGACTTGGGCCTGAGCCAAAATGTAGGGATGGAGTCCCATGTCTGAACTTCAGATCTCTATAGTTTAAGCAAATTCAGCATCAGATCTGGAACCTGCAAAACCTGGGGTTTGGAATTGGGGTCAAATAATGCCCAACACTGGTTATTTCTGCTTGGAGGAAATACAATCAACTCTATTCAGCTTTTGCGTTCTGTTTAGTGTCCCCTGAAAGAGACAACTGATAGAGGAGTGAGATGGTGGATTTTGTCCACTCTCTGGAATGGCCAATGGGATTTAATTCCCAAATACCAAGGAACTACATATCAAATTCTACAACAGTTTGCAGGTTCTTGTGGCAGTACTGCATTGGCAGGACCTCTGATATTACCTGCTTTCCAAGCCTCACCCCCATATCTGGTTTTGGAGAGGAAGATGATTTCTGTGTACTGAGAAAGCTAGTATAAGTATTGACTGGCTCAGCATTCACTTATAACATGATTCCTGTGTAGTTTATGGCATGCAAGTGTCCATCAATATACCACAGAGCCATCAGGCCCCTCTCCACATCTTATTTATAAAACCTTGTGTAAATCCACCATCACAATCTTTGCCAGCCCTATTAATCAAAGACATTCTCTGACCCTGGTTAATTCAAATTAAACTCTTGAGTGTCCAATATCTGTTTTCTCTTTTATACAGCTTTGTATTTACATGCTCTCTAACAATGGTTATTATCAGGGATCCTGGTTTTCTCTGATAAAAAAAATCCAAAGTGTTCTGATTTAACAAACCCTCCTCCTTCCCCCCCGCCCCCACCCCACAAAATCCCATCCACATTTCTGTGATTAAAACTAAGTGCCACTCTAGAGAAAGAAAGAGAGGGGCATTTTGTTTTAATCATGGAAAAATGTGGATTTGGGGGTGGGTGGTTAAATCAGAAAATTTTGGATGTTATATATTAATGGTGTTCATTTTTAATCATGAAAAAATGTGGATGGGTGGGTGTTAAATCAGATTTTTTTTATCTGATAAAACCGGGATCCCTGGATTAGTCTACATGTTAAAAACCTGAACCGCATCATTTATTTAAATGTGTTGTCATTATTCATAAGTAAGTCCAACGAGGTCCGCAGGACTTTAATGAAAGAATTAAGGAGTATTCATATAAGAAATAGTTTGCATAAAACTCATAAAAATGGACATAAAATCATTCATTCTGCCCAGCTGGAGATGAATGGAATGGCCTTCCCTGTCATGGCAATTCACGGGAATTATTCAGTTAATCAGACTGGAAAAATATTAATAAGTTGACAGTTTCTTCCAGTTAGAGTATAGTATATTTCTTTTAAAATCCCATTTTATATCAACAAACATCGCTATTTACCTTGAATTACTCTTCATGTTTATATTTCTTATAAATGACACATTTTCTTACTTTCAGTCTTATTAAACCCAGGTAAAACTTTAATCAGCGTTTTTGTCAAAGATCAGCCATATTTATTCAGGGCTTAAATAAACATGTTGCCAAATTTTTGTTGGCATAATGCACATATTTAACAGCTTCAGGAATGCTACATGCTGCTAAACTGCAGCAGCATTTATGTATAAACAGGTGTTTCATTTTGGGCAACTTACATCTCCAATAAGTATCTGAGTCATTGGCTGTTTATATCTGAAAATTACCTTTGCTGAGCTTTAATTAATTCTAATGACAGCCACAAGGAATGAGAACAATTGCTAGTTTCTTAATCCATTTAATCAGTCCTGTGCCATTGTTGGAGTCACAGTGGACCTCTTTGCTGGAACAGGATGCATGCCAGGAAACTGGAGAGCCCAGTGTAAGTGGCTTAAAAATACTTCCCCATTTTAACTTTGCACAGTTAATTTTAGCTAATAAAATAAATGAGAGTAAATGTGTGCACTCTTTCTTAGAACTAAAAAGTAGAAAGGATGCTGTCACATTTAGGGAAGCCAAGATGCAGTCTACTTTTAGGTGTAAAGCACAAGTCAAAAACCCCTGCACCTCACATTGGCTCTGTCTATAACAGAATGCAAACCAGGGCCTAAACTATTGTAATCTTTGTTGGGAAATCTCTTTCTATTCAGTATAACTACTGCAACTTTACTGGGGGGGATTATTAGCATAGAGTACTGGCATTCTGACCATGCTGCTATATAAATCTACTCCCTACTGATTTAGGGTATGTCTGACCTCCTCATGCCATCCTTCCCCCCTCCCCCCCCCCAATAAACAAACCCACAAAACATAAAAAATATGCTCTTGATTCAGATTGTCTTCACTGCCCTTTTAACTTAGATTTCACTGCAATTCTATAGCAGTGGTTTTGACTTTTATAGGCTCAAGGCACCCCTCGGAAAATGCCAGCTGTTAGCTTTCATTTATCTTTTGACTGTCGAAAAATCATAGAGCAATTCTGTTTCCAAGAACTCAGGAAGACCGCAACAGGTCAGAACATTTTTGACACTGTGGATTCCTATTTGAAATCTCTGGCTTTATCTTGGGAATTATGTGTAGGTGTTTACACATATAGCAATGCCCACTGTTACCCTTAAAAGATACCCCAGGGTGCTTTTAAGGGGGTGAGAATCATTGTTCCATAGGCTTTAATTTGAGCTGTTAATTTGTCTCAAACAAACTACCTTCACTGTGAGTTTAATTTGAGTTTGCCAACCAAATTTTAGATACAGGCTTTTTGGCAATGTAGCTGTAGCCTTAGGTCAAGGTTCTTCAACTTCTAAGCAGCTGGGAGGCTGCACTAGTGCAAGCCCTAGGTCCCCCGGTTGCACCGGTCCCCTCTGCTGCTCCATCCTCATGAGAGGCTCCCACATTGCAATGCTTCCTCAGCTCCCTCACTGCAATGCTCCCGTGGTACCATGAGTGTGCTGTCCTACCTCTTGGGGTGGGAGCAGGAAGGAAAAGGTGAGTGAGGGAGGGGGGCAGCTGCTCTTGGAGCAATAGGGGGAGCAGCAGCCAGGCAGAAGCCTGGGGGCAGGACATCAGCCCATGGGTTGCCAGCTGGACAGTCCTGCCTTAGAGGAAGCAGTGATAGGACTCCTGGTGTCACCTGCACCATAAATTTTCACGACAGATGCAGCTCCACTGGCTATACTGAGAAGAGATATTTTTCAGAGGGCCTCTTGTGGGCATAGAACCATTTGAAAAGGTTCTTCTTTTTTAAATATGCCACTGACTTATTCAGTGTATGGCCTTTCTGGTGACATTGTCAAGAAAGGGTGCTTGTTCATGTAACAAAATTGCTGTTTTTAGTGGTTTAATTGCTCTTTTACAGTGATTTAATTGCATTACACATTACACATGCAGTGTGTATTGCACTTTAATTTTATCACACTGTACAGATGCGGCAGTGTATTGTGATATAAATTACTTTGTTACGTAGCAAACTAAAATGCATCCCACTGTAATTTAAGTTGCTATGTAACAAATTGCAGTGATACATGCATCCCTGAGCTCCCTCAGGCTTCCAGTGCCTCGTGCACCATCCCCACTGCCTTCCAGCCACCACCATACCCAGCTTGCCCCTGGGGCAGCACAGGGAGGTGGCAGGAGGGCAGCTGAGTGTGCTGGCTGCTGGAGAAGATCGCAGGGACAGAACACAGTGCACAGGAAGCCCAGGCGGACTCAGGAAAGCTCAGGTTTGACGGGCTTCCAGCACCCCATGCACCATTGCCGCTACCTTCACCAGCCAACAGCACAACTGCCCTCCAGCTGCCTTCCTGCACTGCCCCAGGGGCAAGCCAGCCTATTCCCAGGTGGTCCCAGGCAGCAGGAAGACAGTGGGGATCGTGCACAGGGCACTGGAAGCCCTGGTGGGAAAAAAAATTTGGCAAGGGGCCTGATCCTTTTTTTTGGGACAGAGCCTGCCCACAGCTGAGAGGTGAGCTGCCAGTGGGCCAAGCAGCCCCTGAGCTGTGGGAGGCCCTGGTCCTTCCTTCTGTGGTGGCCAGTGGTGACAATGGGCAGGGGGGGCAGGCAGGAGCACCGGTGCGCCCCCTGCAAGCACCAGCCGATCTCTGTGATCGCTGCAGCCCCTTCTGGGAGCGGCTGCAGCTATCAGCCAGCGCTTGCTCCCACAAGCAGCT
>NW_005841902.1:1908154-1935930 GCF_000455745.1 Alligator sinensis
AGTGGCTGCAGCGATCAGCCATGGCAGGATCACCCATGGGGGACCCATGCCCTGTCTGCAAGATCACCCAGGGGGGATCCCTCTCCCCCGGTCCATGGGATCGCCTGTGGTAAGCGGGACTGGTCGCACATACTCCCCCTGACTAAAGTGTCACCAGTCACCTATGGTGGCAGCAACACCCCCCAGGGCTGCCCGGGTGGGCTACTAGCAGGCCAGGTGCTGCCCCTGCTTGGAGCCAGCATCCGGCCTGCTAACAATCTACCTGGGCAGCCCCAGGAGGTACCACTGCTATGAAGGAAAGGACTGGAGCCCCCTGCAGCTTAGCAGCTACTGGCAGCTCGCCCCCCGGCCACGGACTGTCCCTGCCACCAAAAAAAGGTTCGTGCCCCTCACCATAACAGTGACAGAAGCCCCTAAATTGAAATGGTGGGATTTTAATCATTACAATTAAAAATCCACCAATTAAAAACCCACTATTTCAATTTAGGGGACCTAAAACCCATCAAGTGTACAAGTGGCCACTGGTGCTAATGCGTGTCAGTTAGAACAGACAGCAGACAGCACAGAGGTCCGCAAGAAAGCATCTCAAACACTCAGCATGCAAATCAAGTCTCTTTTATTGCTATAATAGATTGCATGAGAAGTCAGGGTTTAAGCTGATTATTCGATTAAGGGATACATTTCCCAATATGCCCTGCATTTGAGCCGCCTCAAACCCTGGTAGGAGGCAGCTCCTTAAAGCAGGCTGGTGGAAGAGAGCTGCTATAAAAAAAAATCTCTATAAGCAAATGTATTCAAACTGTAGTTTAAAACATGGGTGGAAAGACTGGTTTTTCAACAAAAAGATTAGTCCAGATTACTAACCCTGGGATTTCCCTTTCAAACCTGAGGGTTTAGAAGGACCAGACTTCAAGAAAAAATGTATGTAGCTAACCTGAAAAGAAAAGAGGAGAAAACAAGTTCAGGAAAGGAACTCCACTATTTAATACACACAAGGGAACAGAAGAAAGTGTCTTGTTACATTTCCCTTTTTTTAGCCTAGTGTTTTTGGTGGTTTTATGAAGGTGGTTGTTTGTTTATCAGAAGCAACTCTCCCATATGTACATGAGTGTGTGCTCTTAGCACCTGTACAGAGGGAATAAAAGATGCTGGAGAGGGTTGAGAAGCAAAAGGCCATTGCTTCAAATGGGCTTTAGATCAAGCTTCTAGTTCCCCTGCAGAAACACATCTCCTGCAGGCTGCAGAAATTATTGTTTACTGAAAGTTTCAATTAATTTTGCACAGGTCACTAAATATACATTAGATGACAAATGATCTGTGGTTACTGCCAAAATGGTTGGATTCAAACCAGTAAAATTATCCAAGTATCCTTATCCAGTTACCGAGTTCCTAAGCCATTCATAAATATAAGTATAAAATTTACCTCTAAGAACCAAACAAATGCTCCCTTATCTAACAGGAGACAGATATCAGTTATTATTTAAGACCTGAATTTGAGCTCCTTACATCAATACAACTACTCATGAGAGTCACTGTTTTCCCATATAAAAGGCTCACAGTCTCCCACTGAATAACTTAATAAATCCTCTAACAAGTATGGTCAGAACCTCTTTTCCAGGCAAAAGCAAGATTTCTAAAAGTCCATTTTCTGTTAGTATGCAGCATATTAATAGAGCAGTCATGACTTAGTTTAGAATATCTGCTTCTGTGATCATTTTTAAGATGTTTTTAGTTCAAGAGTAGGCTATTCATATTTTAGTTTTAAATGGACAAATAAGTGTCATTCTACAGTGCCACCAGGCTTAAAGTGTTGTATGTCTGTTTAGTTTTAAGGTGGCAATTGAAAATTTGGAAACAATTTGATTCTAAATATATATTATAAAGTTTGTTGATCAGGCATATGGAAAATGTATCTTGTTTGTACTTCCAACCTGTAAAAATCATTGCAAAAACTGCAAAATTCTGGTGGCATAGAAGCTAGAAGGATGAAGAAATGCAGTAAGTGAAATCAGTGGTTACAGCTAGCTATTGTATTCAATAAGGAAGTAGAACTTTAAATCCAAGAGCCATGCACATCAGAGTAATTTGCGGGGAAAATATTGTAAAGAAGAAAGAAGGTTTTCTATTTGTTTTGGTTTTTAAACCATATTTTCCTGTGAAAATATTAAACCATTTTAGAAATGAAATTCCCAGTGAATTTTAGCACATGGATTTAAACAAACTTCAGTGGATGTTCTCTCTAACTTAATTGGTTGTAATGCTCCAAAGCAACCGTTACAGTCCATTGAATCAGTAGCCCATGAACTAACGAGGATTTACACATTAGCCAGTTATAGTTCCTTTGGAACTATTAAGAACTTTTCCCTTTTTTTACCATTTCTTTACTGAAATAAGCGTACACAGAGTATCGTGGAGCTTCCTGCTAAATCTAGTAGGACAGCTTTTAAGTCCCTCACCTATAAGGGTTTTAATCACATGCTTAATTTTAAGAAAATGAGTACTCATATATGGCACTTTTTCATTTGCCTAACTTCTTGCATGATTCAGCCCATAAAAAGAATAATGAAAGGAATGGTTTTGCTTATGCCCTGTTATCAAGTTAAAGTTTTCTGTTCTCTCCTTGATGTTGTATTACTTTATTGGTATCACCCTGTGAAGCTACTCAAATGCATTTATAGTAGGCTTGCCTTTTGGAGCTTGGGTTGTTCCAGGCTTGAAATCTTGCTGTTCTGATTGGTGGAGCTCATCCCCCAATCAGGAGGCAGCAGGAGGAGTTCAGTCACGCCCCTTTCCTGATGGGAGGAGGAGAGGAGTCTCCCCCGCCCCCTCCGTGGACCTGATTGAAGAGTGCAACACTCAGGTCCGGAAGACTTCAGGGGCAGAGCCCTGGAGTATATAAAAGGAGCTGTGTGCTCACCATGAGGGCAGCACATCCGGGAGAGCAAAGAGAGAAGAGCGTGGCTTAGAAGAGCTGAGAAGAGCTGCTCAGCAGGGCAAAGCAGTAGCCCGGCAGTGCCCCTGAAGACTCCCATCAGTGGGGAATGGCAGATGGCTCCAGCAGCTAGGCTCTCGGCATCCAGACCCTGGGAGCTGCATGAGGCCGCTCAGGTCTGCACCCTCTGGCATGCGGCTAGAGACAATGCACAGGCCAGTGCATGGAGTAAGACCTTTAGGAGCGCTTGGGCAGCTCAGGTCCTCAACCCCCGGAACGAGGCTGGGAGCTCAGTGCAGGAGGCGCTGCACAGAGGGTCTGGGAGCGGACTGAGCCTGATGCAGCATGAGGCAGCCCAGGCCTCCGACCCATAGCAAAAGGTTGAGTCCAGAGAGCCAGATGGTGATCAGGCTACTAAGCCAGCCAACAGGGCCGAGCCAGAAGCCCCAGAAGCCCTGGATAGCGGAGCCCTGTTCCAGGGGACAGCAACCTCCCCCCCCACACCCCCCAAAGCCCACTGCAGGCAAGAGAGCAGCTTGGCACAGAGGACGAGGACCCCTCTCCAGGCCTGGGAGCTGTGAATTGCAGGGAAAAGAGGATTCCCACAGGGGAGGGGGAGTCCCTCCCCGTTAGTTAAGGGCTCCTGAAAGGGGAGATCCCACTGAGAGGGCCCCCCTAAAGTTATCAGCTTCTTTGTAGGGCTTGGGAAAAGCCCAAGAGCATTGGGGTTTCCCCTCGGGATTGAGTTTATCTTTGGGGTTTATCTGTTTCAGATCGGATACTTACCTGTATCTGGAGCACTGGTATAAGGTTTTATGTCATTTACCCAGAGGGTATTGTTTATGTTACTGGTTTAGATATCTTATAAATATATATATACATTGTACATATGTTTATATCCATGTTCCTTTTCCTTGTGATAAGTTAATGTAAATAAATGAGTGTATAGTTAAATCTCCTGACTGTTCTGGCCAGAATCTATAGGGACGGAGGGAAACTGAGAGGTCTGCTGTTCCCACCCCACAGCACACCTGCCAGCTAACAAACCCCTTCAATTGGAGAAGGGGAGTATATACCCAAGTTACCTGGGCTACACATTCATGTATCCATAGATTGGCAGCTTTTCTGATTTTCACTGAATTATGAGACATTAACTTGCACAAGAATATGCAATATGGAGCTGGTGGGTTTTGCCTGTGCCTGTGACTGTGCATGTGCCAAGGCTGGGCAGCTTCCATCTGTGCCCATGCTGCTATTGCTTCTCCCCACCCTTCTGGCTCTGGCATAGGCCATGTGTTTTTGTAGCATCAGTAGAAAGAGGCTTTCCCTGTGGCAGCACTGGGGCCAGGCAGCTGGAAGCTGCACTTGTGTTGCTGCAACTTCACTCCAGCCCCTTATTCCCCAGCTTCTGTGGGTGAAGCTTGTAGCCTCTGGGGAGCTGCACCAGGGCCAGCATCCCTGCATCCATGTCATCACTGCAGCTTCTCCCCCCCCCCCAACTTCCAGATCATGGGAAGCCAAAGAGATGTGGGGGGAGTAGGGAGAAGTGGCAGCAGCATGGATGCAGTTTGTAGATACCTGGTCTTGGCACATCTCCGTACAGGCTGGAAGGTGTGTTTGTACCGTAGCCAGGAAGCAGTGGGCTGGGAGAAGCAGCAGTGGCGTGGGCACAGCTCCCAGCTGCCTGGCCCCAGCATCAGCGTGGGGGAGGGCCCCCTGCTGCTAACGCACCACCAAAGCCTCCCAGTCAACTATTTGAATTATTTCGGAATGGTAAAAAATTCACGTTCAAGAAAAATGTTTTATGTTAAATGTTATGGTCTAGAATGTACCTCTTTGTTCCTTAGAGGGGTTCTCTGGATAGGGAACTCCCCTCTGCTGCTGAGATATGAGGATTCAGCCACCTCTTCAACATCCGTTTTCTTTCCTACACACTCATAATCCTTGTGGTGATCTCTCCATATAGGCTTGGGTCTGTGGAGTTTGGGAGGGCTAAGGAACAGTTTAGCCAGCATGGGCCCAGGATGGATATACATTGTCCCCACTGTGGCCTCCCAGAGAGGGGTGAAAAAAAGATTATTCAGCTTTAGGGTTATCTAAGCATTTTACTATAAGACTATGGGCCTGAAGGTAACTACTGCTAAGGGAGCTCCTTGACACGTGACTTCAATGGACCTATACTGCTAAGGAACTGGTGTGGAAGGCTAACACTTCTTGGAGATCCCTAGGCTGTGCCAAGTTTGGGGATGGGCAGGCCTGCATGGATCTCAGCCCAGGAATCATTATCATTAGAGACTCCCAAGACATTCTTTGACGGGAAGGTATGATCTGGGCCTCTGCTTTTGTCCTATTTTGTGAATACATTTCCTACACATTTTTTGTGGCTCCAGTTTTATGTATTCCAGAGTTATTGTAATAATTGTATTACAAGCATGGCTAGCACTGTAGTTATACCAGGTGCACTTAGCACCAAGCATTCTGTTTCATTCAGGGAGAGGAATTCAGACCTCCATGAAGGGAAATGACCTGATCCTGCAACCACTAATCCATGTGCTTAACATTACTACAGTGAATAGCTGGGACTACTTCCAGCAGCACAAGTGAAGATGTGCATAAGCTCAGTGCAGTTTATAGAGAGTTTTTAGAGAATATATATTATATCCTTATATAGAAGATACAACACCTGTGTGGCCCTGTGACTAAAGAGGCAGCCACACACCACACTGTTGGCAAGAGTTGCTATAATTTACCTCTGCTTGCAGCAGCTCTTGAATGGGCCAATGTAGTTTTATAGCTAGCTGGCTGAACAGAGAGGACAACGACAGTTCACACTGGTGTCACTGCCTTACTACTCCATCATGCAAGTAGATGCCTGTGTAAGAGGGGAGAGTTCTCTGCCCTGAAAGGAAATGTCGTATCTCAGAGGAATTGTCCTGAAGAAGAGGATTTATTGATGTGTGGTGTAAAAGGCCCTGGCATAATTGTGAATCAGAACTTGGCCTTGAACTGATAAAAACAGTAACTACAGCTACAGGCAGTCCTCGGACTTATAACACACTTGGTTCCTGAAAACCACGTCTTAAGTTAAAACGTTGTAACTCAGAACTGATTTTCCCATAGGAAACAATGTTATAAATGGGGAATTGGTTCCTGAACCAAGGCCCAATAGCCTATTTTCACTAAAAATACCCCAGAATTTTGTACTCAATCAATTATAGATGAGTAATATAGCTACATTAATGTATTTATATTGTATCATATTGATTTAGAAGGACTTCTTTGAGGTGACTTTGCTGGACTTTTTGAAGGGCTCTTGGTTGGACTTTTTGAAGGGTTCTTGGCTGGAGTCTTCTCAGGAGTCTTGGCTGCAGGTTTTTCTGGAGTCCTGTCTGCTTTCTTAAAGAAAATGTCCAAGGAAGTTTGGACAGACGTTCCCCAGGAAGATGAGCGACACAGCAAACTTGTTCACTGTCATGGTGTTGCATCGGATCAAGCGTTGTAAAGTCGAAACTGACATCATAAAGCTGAAACAGGGTGCCAATTTATAAACATTGTAAGTGCGAAATGTTGTAACTCAAAATGTTGTAAGTCGAGGACTGCCTGTACCTTTGATTTAAAAAACTCACCTATCAAATCAGCATTTCCCAACTGACATTTCCTGAATGATTAGAAAGGGGTACCACCTGTTTGTCTCTCAAAAGGATGTAGGAAACCATTAGTGGCAGGGCCACAGTAATTTTAATATTTTACATACTATTATAGTCTTCACAGGAATAGGCTATTGTGGAATCTTTTATATCTATATGTCAATATTGATGCAAAATTCATCACAAGTTATTCATGTCACCCACAGGTCAACTGGGGCCTTAAAGACTAAGTCCCTTTCCCTAGTTCAGAGGAAGTTTGCACTAAGTTGGATATTACACTTCTAAATGTCATAAAAAGAGAGAGTTGGGTTCATCTCTCTAAGAGATCAGCTCACCCTCCTTCCTCCAAAACCTAAGGCAGACCTATTAAAAGGAAGGATACATGCTGGACGCACCAGCAATGGAAGGAGAATGGATGAATGCATTTGGAATTAAGAATGGATGCAAGACAAACTTGGAAAAACCAAAAATAAGAAGTCAGAGAGACTGGAGAAACCACAACAGGAATCAGGATGAGAGTATGGAGAACACATGGGTCAGTAAAGAGGGGCCTAGGGTGAGGGAAAGAACAGGGACAGAGGAGTTGGACACATGTGACAGAGAACTGGAACATGAAGGTACCCAGAAATAGGAGAGTAAGGAGTGAGGAAAGGGAAGGACAAACAGAGGGAGATTTGCAGAGAATATTTAAAAAATAATAGAGCCTGATCTAGCACAGGTGGTAAAACAAACTCTGAATGCAAGTAAAAATTGTACCAAAGAAAGCCCACAATGACACAGATAAATAGACAACAATAGAAAAGAAAAGAGAGGGGGAGAAGAAAGCAGGAAGAGAGAAATAACGTAAGAGAGAAATTAAAAAAAAAATATATAGACTGTATTTAGTACCAACATATAACCAAAAATACATGTTTGGCTATACAAAATCATCAGAGGATAGGATTCTGCAGGACAAGGGAGGCTTGGGGGACTTGGCTGTGAATGGGTAGTGGGTATAAGAGCCTAGTGTTCCTACTCACAGGGGAGGTGATAACCTGCTTTGGGAGATATTTTTTTATAATGTTGATACTGGCTTTTCTATACAGTGTGTGTGTGTGTGTGTGTGTGTGTGTGTGTGTGTGTGTGTGTGCATGCGCATGCTGAGAAATACGCAAGCACGTAGAGGGCACTGTGGTTTCAGTGTGTGGAATTTGCTACTGGCAAGTTATTTTAGCACAGAATCCAAGAAAAATACCAGGTAGACTTATTTTTTACATACTTTTTTAAAATATGTTTTAAAGGTCTTATAAAATACAGGAAGTTGCACCTGGAGGGTTTCAGAATTTTCTTAGGATGGGGGTCCCTGGTGCCCATTGTTTAGTGTTTTGTTCCCTCAATTCATTTTGTCTGGCAGATGCAGACCTGGGGAAAGGCAACCTGTAAGGAGATACAGAAAATTGGCATTTGTAGTTGACTTTGTGGGGCTGTCCCTTCAGAGATCTCAGGCCCATGAGAGATTCTTGGTCACTTTCCTAACTCCTGAATTATTTTGATATGATTGCACCTTTGGGACAAGCATTGCGCGAACTGGAAGGGGTGGGACTTGTGTGAAATAATGTCCTGCAGGTTCAGCTTTCTAAGATCTATTTCAAGCAGATGTAATGGGAGGAGAGCCCTTTGGTCTGAGGATGCTGAGATGAGGTATTTAAGTAATTCGCTCTCATGAGCCCCACCTTTGTAGGGCTTGCTTATGCATGAAGTCTGCTCTAAGTTTACTTTACTCATCTTAAAAAGTTCTCTGTCTATGTGACACTGCTCTTCAGGTGCATTATCTGACCCAGAGCTGGCAGCCTGCGGGCTGCACATGGCCCATGAGGGGCTAAGATGTACCCCTGGGGCTTCTGCTGCTGCCCCCATTGCTTTCACAACAACAGCAGCTGAAGTCCCTGGGCTCTGCATCCCTCCTCTGGCTTCCACTGCCTGCCTTTGCCCCAGGAGGTGGGTCAGTATGGGGAGCAGCACAGGGAGTGGAGGGGGAGTAGGCAGCCAGGTGGGAAATATGGGGTGGGGGGGATGTATCTGTGTGTGCCAGTGGTGGAGTGGCACCGTGTGCAGTAGTGCCTGTGAGGACATGTGCTGCAGTGCAGGGGGGAAATCACACTCATGTGCCTCCATATTGTAGCAGGGGGAGACCAATATTGGTGCAGCGGGGGGTTGCATGGTACAGCGTTGGAGTCTATGTGGGGGTGAGGGCAAGTGTCACCTGGTGAGGCCTGTATGGCATGTGGCCCACAGGGCACTCAAGTTGGACAGCCCTGATCTCATTGTGTTAGTGAGAACCAATGTTCACTTGGACACCAGCAGGGCACATAACACGCTGGCATGCATCAAGTGATGCATCTCATGTAAAGCTAAGGAAGTGATACTCCTGCTATACTCAGCACTGGTGAGACTGCAGTTGGAGTACTGCATCCAGTTCTGGGCGCCGCACTTCAATAAGATTGTGGAAAAACTTGACAGGGTCCAGAAAAGAGCCACCCATATGATCAGGGACTTGCAAGGCAAGCCATACAAGGAAAGGCAAAGGGACCTGGGCCTCTTTAGCCTAAAGAAGAGAAGGTTGAGAGGGGACTTGATAGTGGCTTACTGCTATATCAGAGGAGTGCATCAGGAGCTTGGTGAACAACTGTTCATTAGGGCACCCCTGGGGAAGACCAGGACCAATGGATACAAACTCCTGGAAGGCCGCTTCAGGCTTAATACCAGGAAAAACTCCTTTACGGGTAGGGTGTCCAGACTGTGGAATAAACTCCCTCCAGAGGTGGTGCAGTCACCTACCCTGGAGGTTTTCAAGAGGAGACTGGACAGTCACCTCGCTGGGGTCACTTGACCCCAGTTGTCTTCCTGCCTAGAGTGGGGGAATGATCTGCAAGGTCCCTTCCAGCCCCTAACACTCTATGAATCTATGAAAACCTTGACTCCTCCAGTTGTCATCCTGCAGTGCTCTTGCATCCCACCAGGATGACTAAACTGATTACCTGTGTGCCTTCTACTGTTGTGGGGTAATGCCAATCTCAGGACAACCTGCAGAATTGTTCATGCAATTAGTAATCATATCTCCACCCTCAACCCCATATCCCCACCTACCAACCCACTGAGATTTGCAAAGCAACCCCACACTCCCAGGTCCTCCTCCTCAAAATCCACAAGGAGCATTCATCCACCAAACTTTCTCTGCACGAGAGGATTATTGCATTGGAGTTTCAAGGCACAGAAATAGCAAGATGGAAGACAAGCTTACCATCCCCAGAGCACATTAGTACTGGGAAGGGGCTCTAAGGATGGCATGTGGAAAGTACAGGGAAAATGTTTTATTTAATCACGGGGTTAGGGAATTCTGTTCTCAAGCTACAGAGAAAAGCACCATTTCTGCCTTGGTAGAGGTCCCTTTAAAATGGGAAGCTGATTTATCTCTGGCTCCACTCCCTGACTGGGATTACAAAAGGATGTGAGCTGGGAAAAGAAGTCAGTTATGACCAGGTGTGGGCCTGAATCTTAGCCTAACCAGTGTTATGTTGAGAAGCATTACGTGGCTGCCTAGTCAGAGTGAAACTGGACACTAAGAACTTGCAGAAAATTGCCATCTCTGTCAAATGGGAAGTAGCATGTGTGTTGGTTGTGTCAGCTAGAGCAGAGATACAATAAGTTTTTGCTTTGTTTTGGGGTTTTTTGTGGACCCGAGTTTTGTGGTTAAATTATCTTAGCTTGTGTCTAGCCAATTGCTAGATGAATTTAGCAAGCGGGCCCATGGGAGATAAATAGGTGGGGTAAATAAGTAAGTGGAAGGTGACTGAAAAGGTTCTACAGAAAGCTCCAGGGGCACATCTGTCCTGGTGATCAGCAAAAGTGATAGATAAAAAGAGCAGGTTGAAATCTGCAAAGTTGCTTAAACTTCTGGAAGAGAGATGCTGAAAGACAAGAGCCCTACCATCCTCAGTCACTTGAGGACAGATGGACCAGCTGACTGAGGGGACTGTTAATCAAATAGCACAATCGTTTATCGTATTGCCATTTCAGTTATCCATGGTTGCTCCATTAAAATAAATTCTCTGCTTTAACAGTCTGGCTGGAGTTTTGTGTCTTACTGAAGCCAAATGGGGTCAAACTCCAAACTGGAGCAACAAAGGCAGCTGAAGAGGTTGGAGCTTCCAGTGAGAGTAAATGAGTAGTTTGCAGTGGACTGTGGCTCAGAGGACTAGAGTCTTCTGTGGCTGGGATGTCCAGAGATAGCTGCGTGAAAACAACCATGAACAGGAGAGGCAAACAGGATCCCAAGAAGGAGACAGAGTTGGAGATTCAGAAACAGACCAAGATAGGAAGTAGTCCAAGACATTACATAGGATGTTGAGGGGAATCTGGGCTCGTAGGTAATCCTCACAGCTGTTCGAGGATGGGACCCTGAGGAGCAGAGCGGGCCTGGATGCTTCTGCCTTGTCCCTTCCCCGTTGAAGGGGCAGTCATTGATACCACCAGCTGGTGACATACATGAGATAATATGGTGACTGTTTAGTATCGTGATAATGAATCACAGGAGAAGGATTGTTAAGATTCTGCACCTCCACCTCCACTCCTGGGGAAGTTCCTCTCTCACGGTCTCATAAAAAGCCCAAGGCAGAACTGATCTAAGTTACGCAGTTTTCTGTAAGAGGTGTAGTTTAGACTAGTAGTGAACAGAACACACATTTGCCCTTTGGTTCCACCATTTTTAAACCAGACTGTGTGCCGAACTTCGGTTCTGTTATGGGTGTAGACCAGCTTCCAATCACTTATACCAGTAAAAGTAAAATGTCTGTACCTGGCCATAGTGTGTAAAACATGATATGCAATTATAATCTATAGCAAGTATTGGCAGCAGCTTCTGTCCTTGTCATGTGATAGTATCAACTCATTCTTTAATCTCTCAAAAGCACCTAATACTGTTATTCTCTTCCTGCATAGGAAGTAGTTAAACAGTTCCCTTATGCAGTGGTTCTTAACTGGGGTCCCCTTAGGGGTACTGCAATGCAGATGTTGCCACTGCAGTGGCAGCCTGGTAAACCTGCCCTGTGTCCACTACTGCTGTGTTAGGGCTCCGATCAGTCTAAAGCAGGCAGGGGTTGGGCTGTTGTAGCCCTCCCACATGCCTCTCAGAAACACAGGCACGCAGGACAGTACTACCCCCTGCTTCTGTTTCCAAGGGGAGTGGAGAGGGGACCAGACCAGGAGGGGCTGCACAACACCTGAATACAGATCAGATCAGATCAGATCCGAGAGCCTAAATGCAGTAGTACTGCATAAGGTATTAAAGTGTTTGTCCTGTATTTGCTACAAGGAGAATGTTTTTTTAAGTTTGAATTCACAACTGTAATTTTTATTATAAATGTTAGGTTAGAATGGAGATGGGACTTGCTGATAAGCAGCCTATGATGGCATACCTTGGAAAAGTCTATCCAGTGAAATAAAGAATCTTATTATTAGCAGCTTAGACTTTAGGAATACACAGCCATATAGTCAAGGAAAACAAAGCTTTCAATCAGTGAGTTAACATCTTTAAAGGTGTCATTCTTGAAGTTTTAGATAAACTCCTTGTTTGGCTACTATATACTCTTTCATACTTAGAAAACAAGCAAAAAATAGCAGCAATAACCTGACCCTGTGTCACATGTACAGAATTCTGCCTTCCCAAAAGCCTTTTGCGTATTTTGTCTATTCAGTTTTTAACGGCTTCCTCTATGCCTTCTGAATGTATGTTTGGAACTTCAGTATCAGTCCTGTCTTGTTACAGCTCCTCTACACCTGTGCAATGTTGTACTTATGACTGAGAAGCAAACAGAGCCTCTGTACCATTTTACACTTGGTCTTTTTAAATATATCTTAAATATCAACATGAATGTTTAATACATACTTTAATATATTTAACTTCAGTTCTTTTGAGCCATCTGATATCAGGTATGACTTGTCCCTACCTCTTCTCTTTGCTCCCTTTTCTAGAACGTGCCTAAGTTTCAGTTCTGTGCACAAGACTGGGAATATTTACATTTCATAGACTCATACAAAATTAGGGTCAGAAGGGACCTCAGGAGGTCATCTAGTCCAACTCCCTACTCAAAGCAGAACCATCCCCAGCTAGGTCATCCCAGCCAAGGCTTTGGCTCCAAGGATGGAGGGGTTTTTGGGTAACCTGTTCCAGCACATTACTACCCTCCTCATGAGAACATTTTTTCCTAATATCTAACCTAAACTTCCTTTACTGCAATGTTAGACAACTGCTTCTTGTTCTCTCATCTGCCACCACTAAGAACAGTCTAACTCCGTCCTCTTTGGAACCACCCTTCAGGAAGGCTGCTGTTAAGTCCTCCCCTCTCCACCCCTCCCAGTCGTCTCTTCTGCAGACTAAATAAACCCAGCTCCCTCAGTCTCTTCTCAGAAGTTGTGTGCCCCATCCCCCTTACCATTTTCATTGTCCTCCACTGGACTCTTTCCAATTTGTCTACATCCTTTCTGTAGTGGGCCCAAAACTGGACGCAGTACTCCAGGACACCTATAAATGTGCTGGACATCTGCTCTGACGCATGCTAATTAGCACACGACAGAGCAGACTCGATTAATTGAGTCTGCCACAGTATGCTCATTTACACGCTCCAGCAGCCTCTGTGTCACGTGTATTCAGCATCCCCGTGCTTCAAAAGGGCAGTGGGGGCGCTTGAACTAAAAGCTTGAATGAGCTTTAGTTCAAGCGTCCCCACTGCTATTTTAAAATGTGGGACAGTGCTATTTTAAAACGTGGGAATATACATGACGCTGCAGGCGCTTTAATTAGAGCAGCTCTCAGAGCTTCTCTAATTAAAGCACTGCCACCCCACACCCTGGAGCACCCCCAGATGCAGTCTCACCAGTGCCAAATAGACTGGAATAATCACTTCCCTCAATCTGCTGGCAACACTCCTACTAATACAGCCTAATATGCCATTAGCCTTCTTCACAACAAGGGCACACTGTTGGTTCATATTCAGCTTATTGCCGACTGTAACCCCCAGGTCCCTTTCTGCAGAGCTGCTCCGTAGCCAGTTGGTCCGCAGCCTGTACCAGTGCATGGGATTGTCCTGTCTTAAACTGCAGGACTTTGCACCTGTCCTTATTGAGCCTCATGAGATTTCTTTTGGTTCAATCCTCCAGTTTTTTGAGGTCTCTCTGAATCCTAGTCCTACCCTCCAGCATATCTATTACTCCTCCCAGCTTAGTGTCATCTGCTGACTTGCTGAGGGTGCACTCCAGCCAGTCTTCCAGATCATTGATGAAGCTTTTGAACAAAACCAGCCCCAAGACTGACCCCTGGGGCCATGAACGACGTGTGCCCCTGGAGGCTAGGGGGGCACGATGACCACCCGCAGACAGTGGTGGCAGCAGTGAGGGTGTGGCAGCAGCAAGCAGGGAGCTCCTGCAGGCAGCTGCAGCAATGTCAGCAGTGAGGGGAGGTTGGTGAGCACCGACTTGCGGTCGGTGACCACCTGCAGAAGCCGCTGGCAGTGGCAACTGCCCGCAGACGCCATTGGTGGGGGGGTGGGGAGGGGGCAGGAGTGACAAGCAGCGACCGCCCGCAGGCACTGCCAGCAGTGTTGGCAGCACTTGTCTCAGGGGGTGCACCGCCAATCTCAGAGAGTGCATGTGCACTCACGTGTACCCACTACACATTGCCAATTCCTGGGGTGCTCTACTTGATACCAGCTGCCAACTAGATATCAAGCCACTGATTATTACCCTTTGAGCCTGATGATCCAGCCAGTTTTCTATCCACCTCATCATAGAAAGCAATTTGGCATGACTTGCCCTTGGTGAATCCATGTTGACTGTTCCTAGTCACCTTCCCCAAGTGCTTAGAAATGGATTCCTTGAGGACCTGCACCATGATTTTTCCAGGGACTGAGGTGAGGCTGACTGGTCTATAGTTCCCTGGATCCTCCTTCTTCCTTTTCTTAAAAATGGCCATTATATTTGCCCTTTTCCAAACATCCAGGATCTCCCCCAGTCACCATGAATTTTCAAAGATAATGGTCAGTGGCTCTGCAATCACATCAGCCAACTCCCTCAGCACCCTTGGGTGCATTGTGTCTAGCCCCATGTATTTGTATGTGTCCAGCTTTTCTAAATAGTCCCTAACCTATTCTTTTACCACTGTTGACTGCTCACCACCTCCCCAAACTGTACTGCCAGGTGTAGTAGTCTGGGAACTGGCCTTGACTGTGAAGAGTGAGGTGAAAAAAAGGCATTGATACTTCAGCCTTTTCTGCATTGTCTGTCACAAGGTTGCCTCCCCCATTCAGTAAGGGACCCACACTTTCCCTGATCTTCCTCTTGTTGCCAGCATATCTGTAGAAACCCTTCATGTCTCTTACTAGCTGCAACTCCATTTGTGCTTTGACTTTCCCAATTTCATCTCTGCAGTGCATACCCAAGCAATAATCTTATACTCCTCCCTAGTTGTTTGTCCAAGCTTCCACTTCTTGTAAGCTTCCTTTTTATGGTTTAACTTACTGAAGAGTCCTCTTCTAAGCCAAGCTGGGTTTCTGCCATATGTGCTTATCTTCCTGTACATCACGATGGTTCATTCCTGCACCCTCAGGAAAGTTTCTTTAAAATACAGCCAGCTCTCCCGGATTCCTTTCCCCCTCAGACTGGCCTCCCAGGGGATCCTGCCTATCAGTTCCTGAGTGAGTCGAAGTCTCCTTTTCTGAAACTACTCTGCTGCTCTCCTTCCTTTGTTTCCTCAGGATCCTGAACTCAACCATCTCATGATCACTGCTGCCCAAGTTGTTGTCCACTGCCACATTCCCCATCAATTCTTCCCTGTTTGTGAGCAGCAGGTCAAGAGCACAGCCCTTATTTGACCTCTATAGCAGTTGCACCAGGAAGTTGTCCCCAACACCCTCCCAAAACTTCCTGAATTGCCTGAGCACTGCTTTATTGCCCTCTCAGCAGATGTCATGATGGCTGAAGTCCCCCATGAGAACCAGGGCCTGTGATCAGGAAATTTTTGCTAGGTTTTTGAAGAAAGCCTCATCCAACTCATCCTTCTGATCTGGTGGTCTGTATCACACATCCACCACAACAAAACCCTTGTAGCTCTCCCCTCTTATCCTAACCCAGAGACTTTCAACAGGCCTATTTCGAGTTTGATACTGGAGCTGTGAGCAGTCATACAGCTCTTTTACAAAAAATGTAATTCCTTCTCTTCTCCCCTGCTTGTCTTTCCTGAGCAGCTTATACCGATCCATGACAGTGCTCCAGCCATGCAGGCTATCCCACCAAGTATCTGTTATTCCAACCACAACATAGTTCGGTCACAGTGTGAGGACTTCCAATTGTTTCCCAGGCTCTGTGCATTTGTGTACAGACACCTGAAGTAACTAGCTGATTGCCCTACATTGTCAAGAAGAATGAGAAGGCATCCTCCTGCTTGTGCTTCCTCCAGTCCACTCACTCCACCACTTACCTCTGGGCTTTGGTCTCCATCCCCTGGTGAACCTAATTTAAAGCCCTCCTCACTAGGTTAGCAAGCCTGTCTGCAAAGATGCTCTTCTCTCTCTTCATCAGGTGGATCCTGTCTCTTCCTAGCAATCTTTCTCCTTAGAACATCCAGTGGTCAAAGATGCCAAAACCCTGCTGGCAACACCATCTGCGCAGCCTTGCATTGATCTTCCGGATGTGTCCACTCCTGCCTGGGCCCTTCTCTTTGACCAAAAGGAAGGAGGAGACCACCACCTGAGCCACCATCTCCTTTACTTTGCACCCAGAGCCCTGTAGTCACTTTTGATCTGCTCAGGGCCACCCTGGCAGTATCATTGGTGCCCACATGGAGAAGCAGTACAGGGTTGTAATCAGAGAGCTGGATAAGTCTCGGTAATCCTGCCATGACATCTCGGATCCAGGCTCTGGGAAAGCAGCAGACCTCCCAAGACCACAGGTCAGGCCAGCAGAGGGATGTCTCCGTCCCCTGCAGAAGGGAGTCTCCAACCACCACCATCCGTCACTTCTTAGTGGCAGTGGTCTCAATCCTTCCAATCTTGGGGATGCTTGGCCTGGCCTCTGCCACTAATGAAAAGTGCTCCTTCTGTTTCTAGGGCTCCATATCTGTTCTTCAAGCAAACCACTGCAGGTGGAGATGATAACTTGTACTTGCTGCCACAGGTCACAAGCTTCCATCCTCCACCTGCCTGGGAGTTCACATCCTCTTCCTTCTCTAGCACTGCCCTGGCAGTCCTCCCTCTACAGTCCTAGAGGTCTCTTCCAGCATCAAATCAATTATATCCTCATGGCAGAGGATGCTTTGGAGTCTTGCCACCTCCTCCTGTAGCTCTCTTGCCTGTTCCTTGAAAGACACCACCACGAGGCATTGCTCACATTGCAGGCACTCACCCACCTAGCTCTCTCTGGAAGGTGCAGTCTCCACAGTGCCAAACCAGGGCCTGGGTGGACATAACAATAGTGAACAGTCCTGCCTGGACAGACACCTCAGGTGCAAGCAGAGGAAGAGCTGGCAGTGGCTCTGGCATTGTGATGTCCTCCAGTCATTTCTCTGGACCTCATAATCCACTACCTCTCTCTTGCTGGCCCTTTTTTCAAGTAGACCTTTCTTAGCAAACTCCTCTGTAAACTGGCCTGTTTGCTGCTCTTTGGTCCCAAAAGGTTTCTTTTTCCCTGCTTCCACTCACCAAGTTTCGAATGAAAAAAGGTGAGACAGTGTGGCGGGCCAGTAGGGGGTGCTCCTGCATTGAACCACCCACCTCACTGCACCCGACCACCTTCCAGGCTCCAAGTGCCTCCCTGGGGGCACCTCACGTCTGGCCGACCCCCTTCCTGGAGCACACCCGCTAGCCTGGGGTAAAAACTGCCACCACCCAGGGTTGGGCTTTATTCTGGCTCTGTGTACCCTGGGACACAGGCCTAGTAGCCCTTGAGGGTACTTGATTCACTTCAAGCACTTGGGGGTGCTTCTCTAAGTTGGAAGCACAAGTGGTGGTCTCCCTTAGTCAGCCAAACCAAGGGGACCCCAAGGCATAATCTAGACCCACACTCAATAAGTCTCCCATGCTAGGTACAAAGGAGAACTTTATTGGTTACAAGGGGTAGGGTTGCAATAGGGTACAAGGTAGAGCAATATGAGAGAAATCCCATAGAGAAAACTGGCATGGCTGGGTAGCCTTTGATCATGCATCTGAGTTACTGCAAGCTATATATCTAGTTAGATCTCAGGTAGCTTACTCACAAGTATCATCCAGAGGCAGGTGGAGATTCCCTCTGGGGGCAGGCAGTTCCTTGATCATGGGTTTTGAGAGAGAGAGAGCAAGTTTCAGATGGCTCAGCTCTTCTCTGTCTCTGAATCTTCCTCATGGCTGCTGCCCCCTCTTCCTGGGCAGTCTTTAGCTTATATAGCCCTTATGACCTCATTTACCTGGTCCAATGGAAGCCAGCACCTGTTGGCTGTCAGCCAACCAATTTGAAATGCATCACTAGTTGCTGGGCAGACTGGCAGTTCCTAGCTCCCCAGGGAGCCCAAGCCCCTCACTCAGGTATGTGATGCCAGTCATGTAGGCAGAGGGAGCAGGTTTCCCTCCTCCCTCAGGAATGTATCCAGCTCAGGTTACCTAAAGAGATAGGGTAAGGTGTGTATCCCCTGCTAGGCCCATCCTAACCAAATTGTCACAGAGCAGAGTTTTTGGGGAGAAACAGAGGTGGTCTTCTGCCACAGACAGTTTACAGGCAAACTCCCAAGTAAACTCCTCCTTGTTTGGGACTGTAGTTAAACAAGGGACCTAAGTATTAGTCTAACTGCTGAATTTTAGCTACTTACACACACACACACACACACACACACACACACACACACACACACACACACACTATACCTCTACCAACCTGTTTTGTAACCTCTATGGTTCACTTGACAGTCCAGAACACAGTTTTACAGTTACACCATTCTTAGTCCCATTACAAAGACTTCACCGTGTACCTACACACCCATCACCGTCATCTTTAAACTATCAGAGTTACACAAAGGGCTGTCTCAGTTCCCTCCTCCCTATCCCCTCTTCTCTCCCTTTCTCCCCTTCCCAACTCCCCACCTGTTTGACCAATCCTGTCACTCATCATTGTATTCATCATTGTGTCCATCCTCATCATTGTCCTCATCACCATCCTCATTGCTCTGTTTGGAGGGCTTGCCTCTGAAAAGTCTATGCCAGTCACTTGCAACCTGCTTGCAAACTGCCCTGTTTGCTGTCCCTGGTAGCTCAGGGAGTCTCCTTGTATACCCTGCTGGCACTGGCTCCATCCTCTTGTTAGGACTTTTGTCAGACGCAGGCAGCAATCACTCAGCTAACAGCACTCCCAGCTACTCAGAGCACACACCCAAAACACATAGCCCACCAAACAAACACTCAGCAAGCCAAATACGCATGCAGCCCTGGCTCATCCTGCTTCCTGGAGCAGGATCTGGTGCTTGGTGCCTGGCTCTTTGTCCTCTTCATCCTCTTGCTTCCAGTGAATTGCTTGCAAGCTGCCCTGGAGACTCAGTATGTTAATGTATTAGCCTTTCACCTCTGAAAGTAAAGGTTACATTTCAGTTTAGGTCACAAGCCACACTTATTAGAATTCTGTTTATTCTATGAAAGGGGCACTCTTTTGCTCTTGCAAATGTCCAGGGTCACTTATTTCATTGGATGCTGGTTCTTTTATTCAGTCTCATATATATTAGAGGGAATTTTCAAAGCATTATTTTTACTATATGCATGTTCCAAAGAAAGTGGGTTCTGAAAACAAACTCATGAGTGTAGCTGCAGCTCTGTATTTTTCAGAATATTACCCCTTTATTAATTTTATAGATAGAAGATCATAGGTGGTTGTTTTCTCATTTTAAATAAGAGAAGAAAGCCGACTAGCTGCAGTTATCAAGTAGAGAGAATAATTTTGAAATTTCAAGGCTGTTCTTTAGATTGGTATTTTAAACTTTAAAATATGAGCATCTCTTATGATACCGTGTGTACTGTGAATATCTTCCATGCTTCTGAATTCAGAAGGTGCACTAATACTGATAAAAAACAATGTCTGCCTCATCATTATGTTTATGAAATCAAGAATGTTTTTCTTGAAAAATGGGCTATTATTGTGGTTACTAATATTAAAGAATTAAGACTGTAACTGGACTGTACCAGGACTACTGAATTATACTAATGGATTCTCAGGTACGTCAATAGTTATGAATATTCATTAAATGTCCTTTTCCTACAATCCTCACAGTGAGGAAAATATGGCAGCTAGGATTAACTGTGAAACATGTTGCTTCTCTTTTTTTTATCAAGTGCTAGCTACTTTGGGGACCTTAGCCACCAGTCAGTTTCTCAATTTCCCATTGCAAGAAAAACTGATGATATTGAGACCAGAGATATTCTACTGTAGTTTATTTACAGAATGTGCCCAAGTCCTGTTTTTGTGAACAGAAAGGGTCACAACTTGCATACAGATCATTCCCTTGTGCAAAAATCTCAGCTAAGGCACCACAGCAGCATCACCAAGAACTTTCTGTATCTTGGGCCATGTCTGTACTACAGACTTGTGCCAGCACAGCTGTGTGTGTCAGGCACATGAAAAAAATGTGACTGTTGCTTGGCCCAACTGTGTCGGCAGTAGTGTAGACAAAGCCATACCAGTAAAATTGTGTTTTTTACTTTCACAGTCTGTTTTACTCATGCAGAGGTGATTTTAGTCCAGGAGTTCAAACCACAGCTTTGTTGTTATAGCAGGCTTTACTCCTTAAAGGTTTGGCTGCGTAACTATATAGCAAGGGATGTGAAAAGATCAATGTAATCAGGTCATTATAATGCAGCTGATAATCCATCTCTCCATCTGGATGCATCCAGGCTGGCAGAAGGATTCTACTGGCTTAGCTCCGTCTTTCAGGGAAGGAATGTAGGTAGCAAAGTTGGCAGAAAAATCCCCATTTGTTGTCATGCACCTCATTTCCACTAGGGGGCTCTGCCACCATAACTTTGCCGGCAGTGCTACATCAGCCCCAAAATATAGGAAGGCTTGTTTGCAACCACATGAGAAGGACTTTGCTGATGTAGGATACTGGAATTCCAGTACTGGTAAAGTACCCCTCAGTGCAGACACAGTTTTGAAGTCCTGGAGTTAAGACACTTCTGTCTCAGACCCGGCCTTTGATCCTAGAAATTTCCTACTGCAAAACTGACCTAGAACCACAACACAATGGCACTTCAGAAAAAAAAAATGACTGTCTAAGCAAAGGAGAGTGACTGAAACCCACATATTCATTCCTTGAATGACTATCTAGTTGTGGTTACTGCAAGTAGTAACACTAACATTTTCTTCAAAGTGGTTGATCTTGAGTCTTTGGAAGGTTTGAGCCCAAAGGATTGTATATGAATGACTCTTTCTTTAGTATCTTTCACCATGACTTCCTTCTACAGAGAGGTCCAAGGTCCATCCTACCACTCCAGTTAAAAAAATTAGAAATAATGTGATCTAGTACATACTGAGGTGTTGGACAAAGCATCTTTCCCCTACCGTAGTTGTTGGATTAACTCTCCACTGTTTTCAAATACGAACCTAGGATCACTAGATTTCCACAGCTAGAAGAAAGGGGTCCATGGTTTATCACTGTGAAGGCGTCTTGAATGTTTATATAAATGAGAAAGTGGGAGATGGAGTCTTAGACCTAACCTTTACTATAAAACTAAAAATGGATTCTTTATTCAAATGAATCTGAGTTAACTAGTTTGCATTAACACCTGGCTGAGGGTATGGCAATTGTAGCTTTCACACAAGTTAGCAGACAATTATTTTTTTTCATTCTGCAGCTTCCAATTTCAAATTTTTCAGAACTTTTCATGTTACAAGCATGTTTTTATGGCTGGAATCTTTGTTTGCAATGGAAAATTAGTTTGAAACATCAACATTTTCCACAAAGGAAAATTCCAGTGTTGAAGAGATCTGTGAGCAGAGAAGAAGTGGAAGAAAGAGCTTACTATAAAACAAATTTTAACAAGAAATAAGATGCAGGGAGAGGGGTTTGGAAAGATGTATTTATGTGTACAATCCCTGAGAGCAAATAGAGCAAATAAATCAAATTCGGTCTATGCCAATATCATGCACCATTCGGAAGGAGTGGATGATGAGCAGGAGAAAAGAAAACTACACTTGCTATGCTCCTCTCGATACCACCTGGTAAGTTTGTTAGTCTTTCTACTGATGCCAGGAGAATGCACATTCAAACAGTGGATTCTCTTGAATGCAGCGTGTTATGGGGTAGAAAGTTTCAGAGCATGTGAAATTTGAAACTACATGCAGATTGTATACTATTGTAAGAAAGAGACCACCTCTTTCTTTGCAAAATATGGTACTTTGCATAATTGCCGATGATGATATAAAATGAATAAATAACATGCCAGGGAGGTCAGAAATACTCAGCTCTTTCTAATGTCATCTTTAAGATAGGTGAATGGAATTCAGATGTTAAGGGAAAGGAATTAAAGCCTGGGTCTCGGGAAGCTCTTGAGGATGATACCCAGCAGCATAAAAAGGGATAGGTGAGCAGGGCATTAGCCTTGGGTGCCCATTTAGAGGGCTGCCAGAATGGAAGCTCCTCAGAGAGTCAGTAGTGTGGCAACAGCCCTGCACTGCAGCTATAGCAGCAGCAGCAGCAGCAGCCAAGTGCAGAAACCCCTATGCTGATGCTGTCAATGCCAGCAGCAGCAGTGACCAGGGGTGGGCAGACTACTCTATGCCAGTAATAGCTGGGGCCTTTGGGTCCCTGGGGCAGGTAAGACTGACCCCCTTTTTCCCCACCTGCTCTCTGGGGCTTGGTACCTCCTTCCCCCAGCCAGGTTTTGCCCAGGGTACAAAACTTGCTGGTTATCCCTCTGATGATACCAGCTCTCTTAGAGCTTCACCCACTGAGATACCAAACATTTCCTGGAAGACGCTGACTTTGGCAAGAGCTGAGGACGTACAACTTGACAGGCTGGACTCGCTAACTGATGTACACCTAATTATTTGTTTTTATCCATAGCAGTAGCAGTAATATTGTGGTAGCATCTAGTAGCCTCAGCCATGGCCCAAGAGAAATGCACACTTGAATCTGTAGCGAAAATAAGGTTGTGTGAAGCCTCCTAGTTCTAATTTATTAGATTTCAAAATTTTATATCAGACTTTGCTGTTATGCTTTGCTAGATCTCATGACCTCAGTTTCTGTAGCAGCTAAAACTTTTATTGAAATATGGAACTGTGGAACCACATCAGCATTTCATTTTGGGACTACCAAGGTTTTTAAAAGCATTTGTCTTCACTAAAGTGATAATTTACCCTCTTACTTAAATCTGGCTCCTATTTCCCCTTTAGTCCATCCACAAAACCTTCTTGTCAAGCTTCGTAGCTCTTTAAACTTAGGTTCCCTAGCTCAGCTGAGGGGATAGGCTTAAGCCCTGATGCCTCATTCACTTAGACCAGTAACCCACTCACCAAGAAGTGAGGATTTAGGATAAACTACTCAAGTGATAATAGCCTTGAATAATGTGTGGGCCGGGAGCGGTCTGAGGCTTTCGGGGGTGTGCGGTGGGCTGTGGCCAGCAGCCCTGGCACGTGGGTCGGGGAATGCAGGCCGGCGGACTAGAATTAGGCACGGACGCGTAGCGGTTGATTAAAGATATTTTACTTACACCGTAGATGGTCGCGGTGCAGGCAGGAGAAAACTTCGCTTAAGTTGCAGTTACAGATAGGAAAGAAGAGCGGACAAGAGTTCTAACCGCGAACTCTAGTCCAAGGCCGGCTGAAAGCTCTAGAATCGCAAGCCTGTCGAATCAACCGGAGAAAACAACTCGGAGAAGAGCTCTGGATACACACACACACGAAGTTTGCTAGGCTCCGTGGAACGAGCGCACAGGGAAGGGTACGTCGAGGGATTAGGCGGCGACGGGGAGAGGCTAGAGGTTGATCAGGCCCCTGTATCCTCCTCCAAGGCACACGCGGGGTTTGTTAAGCTCCGCAGCGCTTAGAGTTCTCCACAAGATGGTTACGGAGTCTTCCCTTGCGGGGTTCTCCTCGGAGTTCTCCAACTTGGGCGGAAACCGCTCAAGCCTCTTATACGGCTAACAAGCCAATCGCTAGCTGCCACGTGGGAATAATTTAGAAACAGCCAATAGTGGGAAACAAATTTGCATACGAATGGCGGGAACTCCTTTGCACCGGGGTTTTCTCTTTGCAACTGAGAATTGCACCGTGCAAAGAAAGCTGCTCGTGGCGGGAAATAATTCTGCTGTGCCGAAGCACATACAAAATCATACCCTTGGGTTATGACAAAGAACAGACAAGTTATCTCACAAATCTCTGGGAAAGGATTTAGGATAAACTACTCAAGTGATAATAGCCTTGAAGAACAGACAAGTTATCTCACAAATCTCTGGGAAAGAGCCAGGGATCAGTGTATCTTCCTGCAGCATAAAGAATTATGAGATGTGCTAACACAATACCTCATGATACAAAGAGGTAAGTGCAACAGCAGTGAAGATGCAGTAACTCTGGTGTAGCTATCCATGCTTGGGCTAGGTGAACCTGGGCGCTCAGAGCTGTGTGTCAGTCACTCAAGGTAACTCATGTTCAGACATGTCCCAAGAGTGGGTGGTATAGTCTCAGGTAGCAAGGCATCCTTTTACCTTCATACAGTAACTGAGAGTTGACAGCACACTCAGTTTGTGGGAGATGTGCTTAGTTTTGCTTTGCCTGCTGTGGAGCAGTGCTGACCAGATTTGGGTTGCATACACATGTTGAAATGACCAAGGAGAATTCTCTTAGGTTTGTTTTCCTGGTAAAAAGAAACTTACCTGGAGACACCTAAACAGACTTTTAAACTCTGAGCCCTTGAAGAATAGAAAGCTCACTGTGCTTTATAGGCTTCTTTAGTCAGCCTGGTGACAGATGGCAGCAGTGCACAGGGCAGCCCAGATTGGCTCATGCAGGTTGTGTCCCTGCAGCACAATGTGGGGATGGTGAAAGGGACATGTTCTGCTCCCTGCTTGTCTTGAGCAGAAGAGTCCAGCCTGAGCAACACGCTGTGTCTGGCAGGGGTGGGGGTGAGAAGGGAGAGGGCAGGACCAAAAGACCCTGGGATGCTGGAGGACTGTGCTGTGGCTTCTCTTAGAAGAAAATGGGTACAGAACTTGCTCTTGCAAGGAGAAACTTCCTTGGAAGTGAGTTAACTTTGATTGTTCCCAGGTTATTTTTCTCCCTGAGTGGCCATTTTTGCTTTGGGAAAAAATATCCTGAACATCTGTACACTCATAGTTTCTCCTGGGAGAGCAGTGACTCTCAGCAGGGAAGAGGAGTCACGCAATATGTGATTAATGTGAAGAAAAACTCTGAGTGCTTGGAAGACCTTCAGGATTAACAAAAGGATTTTCAATGTTTTCTTCAAGCAGATGCTTGTCTGTAGCAAAGCAGGCTGTTGTATGAAACCTAGGGATATTTTAAGATCTTGCTGGTATGCAACATAGCACTTCTGTGGTGGTCTCGTTCCCTCTAAATCTATGAGCCTGGTGAAGAATTTTGGTTACAAAGTAATGTACCCTTGCTAGATAACCAGATGCCTCTCTGCCAAGATACTGGGACACTGTTTTGTTACATTTTTGGATGGTGGTTTTATTATTAATTGTCTGTTTGAGAGACTTGAACCATTTGGTGCTTGGAAAAATTGGAATCATTTAAAGTAAATAGTTTAATCTTGGCATCCTTTCATTCTAACTGCTGCAACTTGTCCTGCTAATGTTGGAGGGGTTGATGTTTAATCTTGAACAATCTTTTAGAAGAACAGAATTTGGTCTTATGAACATGGTCTTTTACACTAAAAGCACTGAATTTCCAAACATTGCATGAAAGTCAATAACTCATAGGCAGCCACAGACAGCATTTGAAACCAACAGCGCCTAAACTGAGAAGACACCCTTATATGTAAGTGGAACCTAGATAGTCTTGAATTGAATATGGGAGTATGAGTTCACTGGCCAGATTCTGTTAACTCTGTCTTGTGACTGAAGGTTGGCATGGGAAGATGGATAAATGAAAAAATAGGGCTGGATAAAAAGGAGGTAAGAAAGAACGTGGGGGGAAGCCCCTAAAATCATGGGGACCCTGTCACAAATAAACACATTTGGTATCCAAAATAACTTAAAGTTTAATCAATACACAAAGACCCTATTGCTTGCTAGCTTTTATTTCATGCATAGATTTAATTCTTGAATAAAACAAATAATATAATCAGGAGTGAAAGGACAAAACATACTGCATTTATCCTGAACAGACAGTTTATATTTATGTAGACATGAGAAAACTTAATAGAAAAAACATACATGCATAAAAGTCAAATATTATAATCTATTCCATCTGAAAGAGTCTCTGATCCTGCAAATGTTTATCTAGTAAGTAACTTTGAGATATTTTCAATGTATGAAGTCAAGCACTGATCTGAATGTTTGCAGAATCAGGGCCTGAGGATTTGCACTAAATCCTACTGATATCAATGAAATTTGGACTAGGCAATCAAAACTCTTAAAGTGTGTGAGTGTGGGTGTGTGTGTGTGTGGGGGTGTGGGGGGGTGATTGTATGTGTGGACATGCATGCATGCATGCGCACATACATAGAGATATGATGTTAGGGTATTTTTAAAAGATTTTAATTGAAATGGTAATATAAAAATAAAACCACTTAAACAGATATCACTGGAAATAATCTTAAATCAGGTGGAAGTAAAGTAGCTTTCAGCATCAATAGAGAAGTGAACATTGTATGGGAGAAAAATGAAGCAGCAAAATATAAGAGTTTTTAGTGAGAAGGCATGTTGACCAGGATATAAGGATTATCCCCTGTTCTTTCCTTAAGGATGAGACTCACTCTAGTGTAAAGAACTTATACAAGTTCAGTGAATTAGGTCATCATGTAAGCTCGGTGTTACAGGCCCAAAGTGAAAAATAAGGCCTAGGGCAAGGGCTCTAAACATGCTGAGAAAATAACGGGACTACTTCGCCCAAGTTTACATGTAGGGATTTCAAGGATAGCAAAAGGATGTGTGTGTGAATAATTCTTGCTGTCCTAGTAAAGGCTGGAGAAGATTACTTTTAAAGCTCCATCACATGCATTATCAGATGATAGTTTCAACTATAAAATTCAAGGGTGAAATCTGTTAAAACAAGTAAAATCTGCATTTTTTAAGTGATATTACTTTAGGGCTATATTAATATAATTAATAGCTTACCAGGCTCAAACGTTTCAAAGGAACTGTCTACATTGGGAGATCTTATAAGGTGAAAATAATTATTGTTATGGTAACTTTACATTGTAGTAGTAGTACCTAGAGGTCTTATATAGGACAGGACTCCAATGTGCTAAGCACTTATATGATAAGATATCCTTGTGAGTTTTCAAAAACTTCAATGATTTTAGTAGCAAGAGAAATATTCCAAAGACAACAACACTTTTTGCAATATACTTGTGCCAACCAGCTTTGTTTGGTGCAGATTAATGTTTATAAGCTGTTTCAATAAAAACCTCAAGATTTATTTAGGAGTTTGAGGTGAACATCTGAATCAGTTTCTATTTTATCTGAACTAATTGCTATCCTTGCTCATAATGCTGCCTGACATTATCCTGAGGAGAAACACTTCGACTGACTGAAGGTAGCATAACCTCTTTAATTCTGTTAACATCCATTCTAAATGGATTTTCTCTAGTTCGGTTTCTGCTATAATGCTATAATCCCTAAAATCCATAGATTCATAGATGCTAGGGTCGGAAGAGACCTCAACAGATCATCGAGTCCGACCCCCTGCCTAGGCAGGAAAGAGGGCGGGGGTCAGATGCCCCCAGCCATATGTCTACCCAATACATTTTAAATATAAGTATTTATTGTTTTATGGGAATTTCTAATTTGTTAAAACCAATTTAAACCCTGTCTAAGTTAAATCCCCATTTTCACCTACAGACTCTCTGGTATACCTGTATCTGGTATATTCATAATGATCCTGTCTGTGTGTACACACCATGCAGTTAGGATGTGGAATAGCTCTTGAAGAATATACATAAAGGGCTAAATTTTCAGTTGCATCCATTGCCTGCTGAA
>NW_005841902.1:1935961-1955892 GCF_000455745.1 Alligator sinensis
AAATAAAGGGGAGGCACAGGTGGCTGTAACTCCCTGAGTTCTTGGCTATCCCACAAAAAAACTGCACCTTCAGGAGAGAATCTGGTTTATAAAAGACCTTCTCAGAGGCAAATTTCTCTGTAGCATTTTTTATTTGTGCTATGGAAGGCAAAAGCAGTCTATGTCTCTCATAAGGTCATAGACTAACTGGATAAATTGATCTGAAAAATAAAAGAGCACTTTGCTTCCACCTTTCACAATAAATTTAATTGAAACTATATGATGAATGGAATGTTGAGGGGTGATTTGAGCAATTGGACCCGTTAATATTAAGAAGGTGTAAATTCTCCAGAAAAGCTCTATGCGTACCAACTGAAAACACAGCCCCAAGAAATAAATCCATGTGCCTACATTTGTTATAACAGTAATACTGACCCTAGTGCAAGGTGTTTCCTAAGGATTTTTTTTTAATGACCAGCTGGAGTTAATGGCCTTTGGCTGTACCCCAGGCCTTAAACTCTGCCCAGCCAGTCATTAATCTTCAGGAAATGCTCTGCTCCTCGATTGTTACTGCTTAACTGAATGACAAAGTGGAGTGTAAATAGACTTCAGCATAGTAAATATGATTATTGTTAAACGAATATAGTGTCTTTCCTCCTAAGGGATCCCAGAGTGATTTAAGGACCCTAACCTGACAGAGTGAGTGGAGCAGTTTTACTCATCTAAGTATAGGCTGTACCACAGCAGGCAGGGGAATGAATGAACCTTCGTGCTTAGCGTGTGACTCAGAACTTGTACACCTATGTATCTGTCTCAACCAGCTGCTGGTTTGCTGATTTTAGGCTGGAGAAACATTGCTGCCTTCCGACACTGAGCTTTAGGCAAGAGGTTCCATATGTTGTGACAATCCATAGGAGACAGGCCAGTTCTCTGCAGATACCCAATGCAGATTTCCCTTGCAAAAGTGCTGGGCTGTTTTATCTTTGATGTACTGCAGAAATAGATCTACATAAGCATAAGTATATGCCCATGATGTGGCTGTAAGTTATATCCCTGTATCTGTACCTTACCACAATATAGCCTCCCCTGGGATCAGACTGACAGCACACAACCAAACCCTGAGGGAGGGGACTAGAGTAGACCTCTGCTCTTACATGTGACTCGCAGGGTCGTATTAGAAACAATTACATAGGTATTATTAACCTAAGTTTATCAACTGCAGAAAGATAAAAAGCTGAATTTACCTTGCCAGGGCAAAATCATTGATCTGAGGCCAGATTCTCTACCAAAGGAAAAGAAATTTAGTCTTATTTTCCATCACACTACACTTGTCAAACTTGGGCTCGATCCTGCAAAATGATGGACAGTCATACCCTGATCTATCAAAGGCATAAGCATATGCTTAACCTTACACACACAAATAGCTCCACTGAATTGATTACCCAATTGCTTAAGACTAATCATATACTTAAGAGCTTTGTAAAGCTTTTAGGATCTGATCCTGTTTCCACAGAAATCAGTGTTAAAGCTGCCCATTGACTTATACTATACAGTTTTAGGTTTCTTATGCTTAGGCTGTTAAAATCAACCTGATATTTGTAAAAAGATCCTTATTTTTCAGCATGTTCCGGTTAAGGATTTTGTGTTAGTGTAACTATGTGGAAGCCGTGAGTAGAGCTCTATGAGAGTTCAGCTGACACATTCCTTCAATATATTGATTTTTCTGGCTTCAAAATATTTAATTAAATTAATAAGTATAGGTATAACAAAGATTAAACTATACAACACAAGCTAAGTCCCTGTGATGCCTACCAAACATTTTTTTTACAATGAAATGATTATAGACTTCTTAAAATATTGCAAAAAAAAAAGTTTGACCTTTGTAAGAATTAAATAATATTTTTCATAGCAGTTTCTTCTTAGTTAAGGACTCCCTGTAACTAGGGATAGGAAAGCTTATTATACCAATCTAGTTACAAGTTCTCTGAACAAGAAAGAATAGGTTTTACTATGATTTTAAATGGTGTGCTGCTAAAGCTAGCTAAATGACATTTTAAAACCTGTTTTTCAATGGTGGCAGATTCTGTTAAAAGAACTGGCCTCTTGTATTTTCCCCCTGCAGTTTCTTAATTAGGTTTTCTTTATTACATCACAAACACTAATCACAACATTACCCAGTTACAGATCAGTCTTAACATGTCTTTCACATCCACATTAATGTACTGGCAGAGCTATGAGCACTGTTTAATAGAGTTTCATTTGTAATTTCTTTCTATGGCACAGAACATCCATTATTGAACAGCATGCCTTGCAAACTGTGAATCGTGGAGATGTCAGTGTTACTGCAATGCCAGCTCTGACAATGAAGGCTCCAAATCTTATAGAATATTTACTTTATCCTTGTTACAGCATGAGAAAAATTCCAGATGAGGTCAAGTTCTTAGTTCTCTCAGCCATCTATTCCTATCTACAGCTTGGCTGTAGCTCATGCAGTATGTGATGGATTTTCTCATTAAAAGTAATGTTATATCCTATGCTTGTATATTGAATACCAAGTCAGGGTACACATTAGAGTTAACAAAGTACTATTTAAGTTATGCAATCTTTACACATGACTGTACATATCACATTTTTTAAAACTCACCACTAGATTGTATGTATGCTATTAAATGTACAAAATGTTTGGGATTTCACTGAAACCCAGGGCCAGATTAACCCTATAGTGGGCCCTAGGCTAACAAACTCATGGGCCCCTACTTTTTTCCACTCAATAATTATAATATGTAAAAGAAGTACAACTGGGCCTTTTCTTCGCTTGGGGCCCTAGGCATGTGCCTAGTTTGCCTATGTGTTAATCCGGCCCTGCTAAAACCTAGCTCTTCTATGTTTGAATTAATATTTCATACCCATCTCCTAATAATATTTTTCACATGCATAGAGCATCTTTAATATGAGGATCTCAAACTTAAATACAACAGTAGGTAAATACTATTATTTCTATTTTACCCATGGAGGAACTGAGAGACAGAAAATATGAATTCCCTGCTTAAGGATACACAGTGAGGTAAAGGCAGAATCAGGAGAAATCAGCTCAGTTGATTTCTAACTCTTTGTTTTAATCATAAGATTACATTCCTTCTGCTACAACTGTATCAATGTTTAGCACTTAGGTACTGCTTCTCAGCTGCACACCTCAAAGCAGAGGTTTGTCCCCATTTTACAGGTGGTGAAACTGCTGCACAGTATGGAGAAGTGACTTGCCTGAAGTTAGCCAAAAGGCTAGTGGCAGAACAAGGAACAGAGCCCATATCCAATTCGGTGTCTTCTCTGTCAGAAAAAAACTGCTGCCTTTTACCAAGGCATAAATACCATCTCAAACCTCATTTAGCACCTTAGATGCAGCTACCTGTAATGTATTGTGATTCATATATTGGGTTCACTGGGGAAGAATGAAATCTATACATGAATAGAGCTGCTGTTACCACCCATTAGCACACTAAGGCTAGGTACAGACATTCAAAAAGCCTGAGGTGGAATCAGTCTAAGTTAAGCAACTTTCTGTACATGTTGTAGTTTAGACTGAGTATGGACAATGTTAATATGACAATATTATTAATATTGCAATATCAATACAGTATTGTTTATATTATATTATTAATATTATAATACATCTGTTCTATATGGATAGAAGGTCACTTAGCCTTAGTGTCATTTCTCTTTGTAGGGTCAATGGCTGCATGCTAGGCTGGGCCCTGCAAACACCCCATTTCTCTCCTGCTTTAGTTTGCCTATCCATTGAGGCATTGCCGCTAGAAAAAAATAGATGCAGGAGAAGAGGAAGGGCCCTGCAAGTGCAGAAAAGTTAGGTCTTGAAAACTGGGCTTCACAGACTTCTCCATTCACCAATGCTCTTACCCAATAAGTCGGCTGTAGATGGAAAGCCAGATTCACCAGAACACTTCATTTGCGTTGTGCTTCTCTGATGAACCAAACTATCCATAGACCCTGCAGAACGGGTCAATTTACTCTCACTGCTTTGCATTGCTCTCGTGTAAAAGCATTTAAAAGGAGAGGAGTTAAGGTTGATGATACATATCTGCTGTCATAAATATCATAATGTGTCATTGTCTTGGGAGTTTTGTTTAGCACTGTTTAGCATGGTAGACTGAGGATGATTCAGCAGGTTCAGGTTAGAAAAAAAATATAGGGCTATTATCATTTTCCCCAACTAAATTACACACACAAGTGATTCAAAGTTGAGATACAATTTAAATCTGCCCTATAAAGTTGTGCGGGCCGGGAGCCCGCCTGGTGGTAAGCGATATGCGCCTCCAGTTCCATAAAGCTTTCTACTTGGCGTTTTCCACTATGCCAAGGGCAGTTCTTAACTAATTTTAGTTCCAGCGTGCCTTCCCCTGATCCCATCCTCGTCGTCATGTGCGGGCCGGGAGCGGTCCGAGGTTCTCGGGGGCGCGCGGCGGGCTGTGGCCAGCAGCCCTGGCACGCGGGTCGGGGAATGCAGGCCGGAGGACTAGAATTAGGCACGGACGCTTAGCGGTTGATTAAAGATTATTTTACTTACACCGAAGATGGTCGCGGTGCAGGCAGGAAAACTTGCTTGAGTTGCAGTTACAGACAGAAAAGAAGAGAAGCGGACAAGAGTTCCTTCCACGTGAACCTCTAGCCCAATCCGGTTGAAGGCTCTAAACACGCGAGCCCGTCGTGTCAACCGAAGAAAACAATTCGGAGAAAGAGCTCTGGATACACTCACACGAAGTTTGCTAGGCTCCGTGGAACTTGTGCGCAGGGAAGGGGTTCGTCAAGGGATTGTTCGGCGACGGGGAGAGGCCAGAGGTTGATCAGACCCCTATAGCCTTCTCAAGGTACACACTGGGTCCGATAGGCTCCACAGCGCTTAGAGATCTTCACGAGACGTGAAGTTCTCCTCCTCCAGATGGTTGTGGAGTCCTCCAACTTGGGCGGAAACCACTCAAGCCTCTTATACGGCTAGCAAGCCAATCACTAGCCACCACATGGGAATAATTTAGAACTGGCCAATAGTGGGACACAAATTTGCATGCAGGTGGCGGGAACTCCTTTGCACGGTGCATTTCTCTTTGCAACTAAGAAATGCATCCTGCAAAGAAAGCTCCAAGTGGCGGGAAATAATTTAGCAGTGCCGAAGCGCACACACATCAAATCACACCCTTGGGTTATGACAAAAGTGAAGTGAAAAACCTTGTTAATGTAAGTAAAAGAACAGCACAAGTACCTAAACAATCTCAAGACCTTATGTCAATCCTGCAGTAACACCCTAGGCGAAAAAGTTTTTCCCCGAAGGGTGTTACTGCAACTGAGGGGGTAATAAGAACCTGGTATTTTAAAAATCAGCTAAATCCAATATGGAACCATATACACTATGCATTAATCATCAACCAGAGATTAAGGACCACTAACTGCCCTGTCCAATATGGCTGAAGTTAACAACATGAAAAGGATTTGTTCAAGAATGTATCCCAGTTTTGTTCCATTTGTGACAGTGAAATGTTCGGATAGGCCATAGTCTGACCCTGCCATGCACACCGACCAGCAGTTGTCTCAGCATCCTTGGGAACGTCTTTGGAAAGCTGTGCTTCTTTTTTGAGGCTTATAGCCATGATGGACTTACTGTGCTAAAAGTTTTGGAGAGGTCAATTAAGGTAAGTAGACATCTTGGGCACATCCTCACATGCATGCACATGCAGTTTGTGGCGCGGCAGACCTACCTGCAGACCCGTCTGCAGAGCCATGAACTGTATGCACCACACATTCAGGCGTTTGCTACACTGCTAACTTGTAGCATGGTGGGTTTTATTTGACACAAAGAGTTTCTGGTGTCAAAAAAGGAAAAAAGTGGGGTGGTGTACATGGCAGCAGATTGTGCCACCCAAAACTGGATCTTGGCTGGCCAGAGCCAGGCTCTGGCTGTTGGCCAGGCGCTGCATACCTGGATTGCCTCTGCTGAAGCCCCAGGAAGCTCCCAGGACACCAGGTAAGGCTGCTGGGACCAGTCCCAGTGCTGGCCTTAGACTGCCCTACTCCACTTCGGGTAACTTGCCATGTGTCAGAGCACATGTGCAAGGGCATTCCCCAGGGACAACCAGTAGCAGCACAAGTATGTGCTGCTATCAGTTGTCCCTGGGGAACTCACGTTCCTGCTCATGGGAACCTCTTGATTTAATTCCTGGTACTTTCCCAGGATTTATGGGGCAATAGTAGATTGTATTTTTATTATTACGTATTTCATCCTGAAACTACAATGTTGACTCTGGGATTTTCCTATCTGCAATGTGCAAGAACAAATAGTTGAGAAGGAATTGAGCTAGGATCTTTGTATCTTGGCCAGGGCAGAGATCTTCTGATAACTATTGCTTTTGGACTTGTTACCATTGATCTTGTAGATTTTAATACTAGTTGGATCTTGATGCTTCAACAAACCTCATTCCCTATTTGCCAGAAAAAACTGATGTAAATGCTCAATTAGGATTTGGGTTGGTCTAATAAAAGATATCAAATTCACCCAAGGAACCTTGTCTGCCTATGTCCTTAGACCAACATGGCTACAACCCAAACCCCTGCAACATGGAAGATATCGAATTCAGCCGTCTGAAATGGAAACTGTACAACATGAAAAAGAATTTGGGTTGGTCTAATAAAAGATATCAAATTCACCCAAGGAACCTTGTCTGCCTATGTCCTTAGACCAACACGGCTACAACCCAAACCCCTGCAATTAGGATCCCACATTCAGTGTCATAGACTTTTCCAGGTATTTCATACAGTTCAGATGCTTTGCCACTTTTTGTTGAGGCTACAGCATTTTCCACTTCCTCCAAAATCAGCAGTTCAATTAAGGCATGAATGCATCTCTTTTACAGAATATTGTACAGCACATCCTCAACAACATTCAATTATGTGTTGTGGAGGCCTTTGAATTGCAGTGCCAATCATCATCTTATACATTCTCAACTTGATGCTAGTACTTCATCAGCATCATCACATCATTCCGTGGTCCATAGATGGTTTGGAGTGCTGCAGAGAATTACTGTCTGTAATGCCTGCCAGCATGTTGCTGAAGTTCTGCTGTAGCACTCCACCAGTGATCCTGCATGAGTTGAAATTTGTCTTGTATTTTGCAATAAATATTCTTATATCTGCCTTGATTGTCAGAGTTGGGATAAGCTACTAGGTTGTTTTTTTCATTTTCTTCAAATAGTAACTGAAGAGCTTTGTTATACCCATCAAACCAATCTTGGAAGTGCCTAGACACAAAATTAATAATTTGCTCAATAGCATGATACACAGTCTCAGATACTTTCTCATGGCAAAGTTATATTGATATCACTTAGGTCTCCTGGCCATATGATGATGTAATCTTGGGACCTTGAGTGCATCCATGACGATTTTTTCTTCTCCAGTTGCCAGGAAATGTTATTTGTAATAATGAGTTCATGCCTAGAGCACAGAATGAGAAACTTATATCCATTAATATGCGTAGTGCCAATTTAATGCCTATGTTATGCTAGCATCCTTACTTACACATAATGGGTGTGTTAAAACCTTCTATAACACTTAGTATGACAAATCTGGGGGGCATTATTGTAGATCAGTTTGTCTAACTTTCTGTAGCATCTCATCGAAATTAATCATGATTGGAACATATACACTAACGATCATAACACAGCATCCACGTAAAAGAGGAAACTGCTTGGGCATCAGTTGGTTATTTATGCCCTTAAGTAAGCCATCCAGTTTTGTGGCAACATCTGCACCATAATGTTCTTTAGCCATGTGCCCTTGCCACAAAAAAGTATAGGTTGCACCATTTACAGCCAATTGCCCTTTGTTCACTAATCTAGCCTCAGTATAACAGCAACATCCACTCTGTATTGTGCCACTTCCCTGGCAATTAATGCTGCCCATTGGCATATGGACGATACAATAGTACACATCCCATCTAGTGGGGGTTGGAGTGGTGTGGGCATTAAGGTACACGATTGACAGCCCAGAGGTCACAAGCTAGAGTTTGTAGCAGAAGTACTCATGGTGCAGCCCCGTCAGATCAGATTCCAACGAATCTGCAAATTCTGCTAAATAACTTGTTACAACAAGGACATGAGAAGGAAGAAAGGATCCCATCCAACAATAATAAGAATGTCCTTAATTTTTACTTTTGACTGAAGAGGGTGACAGACGAAGAGCAGTAATCTGGTCAGAGTGTTATATTTTGCAGACAATCTTCCCTAGCTCCTTCGCCAAAAGTGGGCTGCTCAGTCACCCAGAAGATCATGCTACCACCAGCTTTGGCATCCAGTAATTGCATTCTAGGTTGCCTGGATGCAGGTTCAAGAGCAGCACTGTCAGGCCCCCCATCCCAGCCACTTTATAGCTTGCTTATCACTATAGGACTTTTTCTCCATATATTTTACCATGTACATGTATAAGAGGATGATATTGACTGTGGTTTTGCAGCACCACCAGCACTGACCTTCCCCTTTATTCAGAGTTTAGTAGTTCATGACAATGAAATGACCAGCAGGACTAGGGGAAACAGTCCACCATGGAGCCTTATGATTGTTGTGTCACATCATTAAGAGTTTTTTCTAGTACTTTGATTGTACATTGGTGTCTATGAACATATTTTGACCTAGATTTGTAATGCCTGGATTTCAGATAATAGAACAGCCCTGGGATATTTTCTTACCCTTATGTTAATGGTACATATTCTCAACGTTAACTCTGTCTTTTACCATGACCTTTTTTATTGATTGGTGTATATGTATATTGTCTTACATTGTATGTACAATACAATACAGATACCTTCCATTTGTATAGCGCATTTATCTAATATCTGTTTACTTTTAAATAGTCCTGTTTATCCCAAGGAGCTTTACAAAGCTTCACATAGCACTTTAAAATGAGCGGCTCATGTATACATAGTATATATTTAAGTGATTATCAGCTGTGAATCAGATTTACTATATGATGAATATGGAAAATTTTAAGGCAATCCAATGTAAATATGCAGTAGAACCAGTAAGGAATTTTAGGAAACTAGAGAACACTACTTTAATGAGAATGATAGGAAAACAAATTGATATTTTGTCTGGGATGTCATGAGGAAGGGACTAAATCTGAAGATAGACAAGGTTAAAGAAAGGTTAATACCAATAAAGGAAGAAGGATTGCTAAAACAACTGAGAGGAGATTTATGAAAGGGTGCATACCAGAGATTTGCAACTATGGATATTGCAGGCAAAGGAGTGTGGATGACAAACTGTTTAAAGAAGCAATGAAGACACTAGAATATCAGGGTTGTATTTCCTTCTGGAGGTCAAAGAAACACCATATTGTACTATTCAATAAATTAAGTGAAGGAATGGGGAATAAAAAGAAGACATTAAACCAATGAAGATGGTTAATGTAAAGACAATGAGGAGAAAAACTTGTTACTCAGAGCAAATTCCATTTTCTGTAAAGGAGCAAAGGAATTACATTTATATTTTATATTTTGGTGATACCTATTTCTAGCTTCTGTGATGGTATTAGCCTAGAAATAACACAATTCTAAAGACTTTACCACAAGCATAGTAGCTTATTCCCCAAAATGGAGGTTATTACCATATGAAAGGGGATGGCTACAGACAGATTTACTGGTAGTGAGGTGACAAGTTTTGTAACACTGAACAAAGTAAATCTCCACTAAAGTACAAAGGTTAGTGCAATGGCCTAGCAGACATCGCTGTGAAGGAAAGACTCAGAGCAACAGATGGAAAAAAATTGAATCCACTGGGACAATTTCCCTGGATCTGATCAACTGAAGATCATGGCAGGACACCTGGATGCTCTCTTTCCATCACTTCAACTTTTCCTTTCTGCCTTACATTTTTTCCTCTTGTCTTTTCTATTTTAATTCTGATATATCATAAAAATAGGTGTTGGAAACATTGCAATTAATTCAACCATTGGGTCAATATCTTATTTTCTTATTTTCTGATGTATGCTCCTTTTGTATCTGCTCTATACATTGGCATCTTGATGGTTTTGTTTGTTTTGCGAGAAAAAACAGGATTGAAAAAACTTAACATGTAATATTTCATACTAAATTATGAGAGTCTGGAAACTATGTATGCATGTAATATGTTTTGTTTTGTTTTCAACATGGTAGATGACCCAAATGATAAAGTCCCTGTACAAGAAAAACTTACCTACTTCAATTTCTTACTCCTGGGCTTCCTGTTATTTTTCAATGTTAGCCAACCAATGCACTTAGCTACATTTCTAGTATAGTGGAAGGTAGTCAACTTTTGCTTCCTCATGTATCTATACAGAGGGATCACTCTGGGACCCTTATGATTTAGCTTACATAAAGCTGTATGGGATCACATAAAAACAAATGGTATGTTTTTCAAAATGCCTTTGTTTAATGGAATAAGAGATTAAAATAACAAAATGTTGGAAAGAGTAATAGTTTGTAAGTACTATATGTCACATGTTGGTTCTAAATAACTATTAATGTATCTCATCAGAAAAAAAGCAAGTTATGTAAACAAGGGCTATACTGAATTTTCATTTTAAACTAGCAATCTTTGTACTTAATTACAATTTCAAACAAAAAAAATGGAGGTTGGTATTTGGGCTTGCCATTTTGGTATGCTGGCTAACATTCAGTAGTATTTAGTACATCATTATTATTAAGTACATAGTTATTTTATATTAATTATGCTGGTTATTTAATTTTTGTTGCCAAAAAAGATAACTTGGAACTATTTTATTTAATTTGAATACACTAACAATTCATATATGATGACCAGGATTCAAATCATGATTTGGGTCATAAATGAACTTAGTTTGGAAGTTGTATTTTAGCTCTTAAGAGGTAGTTGCCTACTCCAGAAAACTGCCGAAATTTATTCAAGCATGATTCTTATCTTCTCTTATTCATAGATTTGTCATTTTGGTACCCATTCTCTGTCAATGAAATTAATGTTTCCCCATTTATTGTCTTGGAAAATACTAAAGACTTTCATGGTCTAAAATAAATATGTATACATTTTAGTTTAGGAGATTAATTAAAAATTATGTACAACAATAGATAATACATCCATATATTTAAAACTGCTTTATTCAAATAGTTTGCATTACTAGCAAGTATTAGTGAGAGAATGGGTCAAGACAAAGCCATTAAATTTCCATCCTACAGAAAGCATTTCTTGTCCTTTCCACACAAATCATAGAATCTTTTCAAAGAGAAACAACAGGGAATTTCATACAAATGAATCAGTTTTTTGCATCTGTGTGCTGTGCTCAGTTCCTGTGCAACAGGCTACAAAAAACACTCAAGACATTTATCAAATAGTCTACCATCCCACAACAGCAACAGGAAGCTAAGGAAGGTTTTTATGTCTTGCTGTTTTCCTCGGGGTCCTGGGAGTGACTGACTTCACTTGTGTTTTCTCTGTGGCACCTGCTGAGAATGGTGAGAGATACAGGAACAGAAATGATTTTCACAGTATGAATCCACAAGAGAGTTTGTGATGCCAGAAATCTAAGCGATATTTAAGCTAAGTACTTCAGCTCCTTTTAGAAGGCGTATAAAAATATTGAAAAGATATGAGTTAGGACTCACCTTCATCTTTGCAAATCAGTAAAATCAGTGGTTTTATAAAGGGTTAACACATGTGTTATAAAAACTGCAAAGCATCAAGGGCACAGCTTGAACAAAGGCTGAAAGAACAACTACAATTTTTTTTATAATTGAGACCAAATTTCCCTGGTACTATGGACCAAATCCTTCTGAAATCCACAGAAGGTCCTCTGTCAGAAGCTTGCCAGCAGCTCTGTTTAGACAAAAAAAAATTTAGTTTGTTTCTCTTGCCAAGAATGGAGGCTGTAAATGTCCATAGTTTTCCTTATTAGGTAGGGATATGTTAAAAAAAAAGCCTGAAACTTGCAAATAAGTGGAAAAGAGCAGAAATATGATTCATACCAGCAACATAAAGATTCTCTTAATGGACTGCCTATGAACTTGTCTAATCAAGACAGTCAGCTCAATGCACAGAACCTTGTGCAGGAACATGCAGTTTCACCTCTCTCAGACAAAGAAAATTTTAATTTATTATATAGGAAAATGCAGAAATAAGATTTTGGATGACTCAGAAAAATGAAGTAACACACCAGGCCAAACCAAACCAAACCAAACCAAAAAGATGTCGTATTGTACAAGAGTCAGGCATTTTGATATTATGTTGATTGCTGCCTAGAAATACACTATATGAAAGGGAACATTTTCATAGGTATAAGTACCAGTTAGAAATGGTACTTTTGTGACTACAAAGATTATCCTTAAGTGGTGAATAAACTGCAGTGAACTAATGAACTGGCTACTTGGTACCTATGACTGTCCTCTTTAGATGGCATTGGACCTGTTTGAGTGTGATTATGATGCCTTGTAGCAATTGTCCTAAACCAACCACAGTCCCATATCACACAGAGATTCTCCTTTAATTCATGTATCAAAGTTCTGTGTTTGTCCTTTTTTAGCAGAAGGTCTTGGGTTCTCTAATGCAGCATGTGTTGTTTAGCTAATGATTGTAATATATATGAAATATACCACATATGTGGTGGTGATATGCATTGATAAATTGTATTTACCATGCACCTTTGAGTGCCTCACCTGCACTTTGTCCCATTAATCTGTCTCCCTCTGTATTTATTCTAACATTCCAAACCTCTGAGCAGCTTCAGACAGCTGTGATTTTTTTTCAAAATCTGCCTAAGATATTTTCTACTTTCTCCGCAACTGGGGGATTTTTCCCACCAAATTATGTCATCCCAGGGACCAAGCTGGGGATATTTATCCCTGCATCAAAAAGTATAAGGTCTGGTATCTCATGGATCTACAATGCTATGCAGGGACTCTTTTATACCCCTGAAAAAATAAGATGCCCAGGATTCCAAAGGAACATTCAGTATTTATCTTTTGACCTGAAAGATTCTTTCCTGAAAAATCACACCATAAAATCATGGCACTCTTGTGTATAGGAATTCTGTTTTAAATTACTCTTAGATGTATTAGTTATAATATTTTCTCTTTGAGACCTGAACAGCTACATGCGCTGTAAACAAAGCACTTCATGTTACTGATACAAGAATATGAAAAAGTATCAATAATAATTTTTAGAACTTTGAAACACTTTATTTTTTGTAAGAGTTGAAAACCGCATGCCTTTATTTAAGATGGCCTCCATAAACCATGATTCAGACCATTGCTACTTGTAACATGGCCAACCAAATGGGTGTCAACAAACCTATTAGGTATTCTTTCAATGTATTTCTCCATCCAGTAGTAAGTCTACATTATATATTCATGCATATGTAGACACACAAACACACTTACTTTATTCTCCATCTCTGCCATATAGCTATCATATATTCCCTAAATTATCCTTACTTTCATCTGTCTTAGATATAATCATTCCCATTACTTTTTTCCTATGGGATTTTTCTCCTCCCTTTTAACAACTTCTGGTGTGCTGTAATGATCTTTGGCTGAGAGCTAAAACATAAATGCTGGCAAAGGTAGAGGAAAATTACTATGATGATGGTGTAATGATAAGTTAATTTAATAAAGACAGCTTTTTGCTACTATAGGAACATAGAACATACCATGCTAGATTAGGCAAAATTTGATGGTACCCTATAAAAACTCCTTCTAGCATCGCTGAATGCATCTGCTAAATTGATCAGGAGCAAAATAGTTAATATTGTTGACATCTAAGGAAGTGTTAAGATAATTGATGGTTGTAAATATATATATAAGTTCATCTGTGCTTTTATTTGACAAGAACGAGAAGGTTAAAGAAATGTTTAAAGACATGCATGAATTATGAATTGATGTCATAGTGTGAATATGGGCATTACACCCAAAGTTCAGTGTTGTTTTGCAGATGAATGTGGGAAACGACTCAGCCAGTTTGCCTCAGCAGGTCAAGCAACCTTGTCTGAAGAGCAATTGCTAGTCCTCAGAAAAGCAGTTGAAAACTTCTAAAATCCAGGCTTCTGAATTAATTGATTCATCTGGTATTAGTGATTATTAGTGATTAAACAATAGCCAAAAAGAAAGAAAACAGTGTAAGAAATATTAAATATTAACATGTAATGCTACTGTAAGCTGCAGGGGGAATATATGCTCATTTCTGTAGGATCGTGAGTTCATTTGATAGGAACTGCAGAAATAAAGCTTGGTGATTCAGAAAAGTGCTATAGCTGGAAAAATATAACAAATACTTCACAAGAATCAGGCATTTGGATATCAGATACATTGGTTTAAAGAGAAATCAGTAATGTTTTGCTATCTGCGATAGGTGGTATTCTAGCAATTCTGCAGAGAAAGGCCATCTAGAACACCTGACACAAACTAGTTTAACTTGGGGGTCTGACCCAAAGTCTAAGTCAATGAGAGTTCATGTTAGACCCATTTGAACAAACAGGTTGCAAAGTTTTGAGAGATGTAGGAAGGTACTTCTGGTATGATCTGGATCCTTTCAAATTGTTTCCTTTGTTTTTCCACATGTGGCCTAACAGTGAGTGGCTCAGTGGTTACTACTCTTTTAAAGAAGAAACTGGGACAGAATGGCAGAGACATCAGGATTTATTTTTTCACGTGACTGGAGGTTAGGTAAGGAACTAAAAGTATTCTATGTGTTATTGCTCTTTTTTCAAAGGGGGGGGATACAGAAAAAGATTTGCTTAGAGGTTCTTGATTAGGAGCAATGGATGACTAGGAACGTTTCTAGATGAATGTAGGAAGGGTTTGAGCAGATGAATCAGAGACAGAAATAACAAGATTTTAGGACATAAAAAAGAAAGATTGGATAAAGAAGAGTTAAAAGGTGAAGGGGTGTGAGGATGAGGAAGAGGAGGAATGTGAATAGAGGAGAAAAAAGAAGAGTTGGAAACAGCATCTGAGGATAGTTGCACTTGTTAAGAAGAATAACAAAGAAAATGAGTAGGTATATGAATGATTTTGGAAATGAAGAAGGAGCTACCTTCTCAAGTATTAAACTTGTTCACAGGTAGTAGATTTATTTGCAGAATTGCACCACTATTCAGCAATAGTAAGAGTGGCAGAATCTGGCCCATATTAATCAATTCACTCAATAGCAATTTTAAGTAGATGTACATATAAATGCATTGGCAGGCAAGACAGATGGTGTCTAGCGCAGTGGGGGCCAACATTTTTGGCAGGCTTACCACAAATGAACCCAGCACCTCCCCCAAGGGCTACTCCTATCCCGTTTCCCTGCATGATTCGCTGCTCTGGTTTCTGCTCCCAGCCCCGTGCTTCCTGCCTGATCTGAGGCAGGGGGCTGGACTCGATGATCTTCTGAGATCCCTTCCAGCCCTAACGTCTATGAAATCTATGATCTGCTGCTCAGCTTTCCACTCCCAGCCTCATGCTCCCTGCCTACTCCACTGCTGTTTTCTGCTCTTAGCTTTGTGCTCCCTGCTTGATCCACTGCTCAACTTTCCACTCCCAGCCCCGTGCTCCCTATGGCATCACAGAGACCTGGTTGGACATCTCTTATAGCTGGAATGTCAACATTGAGCCTTACACTCTGTTTTGGAAGGACAGGGTTGGGAGAAAAAGTGGTAGTGTTATCTTGTATATCAAAAAAACATATGCTTGCTCCCTGGTTCCGGAGGAAGAAGACAACAAAGGGATCCTTTGACCCTAGCTGACTTCCTGCCCTTGGGGCAAGGGGCTGAACTCGATCTTCCAAGGTCCCTTCCAGCCCTAATGTCTATGAATTCTATGAAATGAAACAAAGCTGAATGCATTTGAATGCAGATGAAAGATGGTGCACCAATATAAAGACTGGAATTTCTTATAGACCAGCAAATCAGGAAGAAAAGGTAGATGAAGCACTCTTCAAGCAGGTGACAAACTTGTCCAAAAGCTATGAGAAGGTATTGATGGGAGACTTCAATTTTCCAGACATCTGCTGGAAGAACAATGCTGCCAAACATAAAATATCAAGCCAGTTCCTAACTTCTGTTCTAGAAAGTGGAGGATACAACTAGGGGATCATCTACCTTGGATCTTGTCCTGACCAACAGGAAAGAACCGATGAAAGTAATAGGTAACTTGAGAGGAAGCGATCACGACACAATAGAATTCCAGATCCTGAGACAGGGAAAGCATGAGAGCAGCAAAATTAGGAAGCTAGATTTCAAAAAGGCAGATTTCATTGACTCAAGGAGTTAATAGGGATGATAGACTAAAGGATAAAGGCACCCAAGAGGGTTCGGAGCTTCTAAAGGGCACAGTATGGGAAGCCCAACACGAAATTGTCCCAGCACGATGGAAGCACAAGAAGAATGGAAACAGACAGATGTGGCTGCACAAAGAGCTTCTAAAATCCCTCAAATGCAAAAGGAAGCATACAGGCAATAAAGAATGGGCAGGTCACCAAGGATGCATACCAGGAAACAGGAAGAGACTGCAGGGACAACACCACAAAGGCAAAGATAAAGAATGAGCTGCACCTGGCAAAGGAGGATAAGGACAACAAGAAGAGGTTCTATAAGTATGTTGGCCAGAAAAGTAGGACCAAAGAGGGTGTGGGTCCTTATTAACAAGCCAAGGGGAACTCCTAACCTAGATACAAAGAAAGCAGATTTACTCAACAGCCATTTTGCCTCAGTCTTCCCAAAAAATTAAGCTGCAGCCAGACGCCTAATAAGGATTATATGGATAAGAAAAGGGGACAAGCACAGGGAGGAGATAACAAAAGAGATGGTCAGAGCGTTTTTGTTGGGTCTGAATGAATTCAAGTCAGTAGGGCTGGATAGACTTCATCCCAGGATACTGAAGGAATTGGCAGAGGAGATCTCAGAGTCCTTGGCAATGATCTTCATGAAGTTGTGGGAGACAGACCAGGTACCAGAGGACTAGAAAAGGGTCAATGTACTGCCCCTCTAAAAAAAAGGCAAAACAGAGGGAAACTACAGACCGGTTAGCATCACCTTAATACCTAGGAAGTTACTGGAGCATACCCTAAGGAAGGCCATTTGCAATCATCTGGAGGAGGAAAAGCTGATCACAAACAGCCAGTATGGATTTATGAAAAACAAATAGTGTCAAACAAACTTGATCTCTTTCTTTAATGAAGTAACTATTTAGGTGGATGAAAGGTATGCTGTGGATATAGTGTATCTGGACTTCAGCAAGTCTTTTGACAAAGTCCTGCACAACCTTCCCATAAACAAATTGAAGAAATGTGGGCTGGACAAAATTACTACAAAGTAGATAAATAATTGGCTCAATAGCTGCAAACAAAAGGTAATTATTAATGGGTCCATGTCAGAATGGCAAGAGGTTTCAAGTGGAGTCCCACAGGGGTCTGTCCTGACCCCAGTGCTGTTCAACATGTTTATTAATGATTTGGATGCTGCCATAGAAAGCTTCCTGAGCAAGTTTACAGATGACATGAAACTGGGAAAGATGATGAACACATTGGAGGATGTGAGTGCAAGTCAGAAGGATCTTAGTAAATTGGAAAGTTGGGCTGGAGTTAACAGGATGAAGTTCAATGTGGATAAATACAAGGTGAAACACCTCAGGAGGAATACTCAAAATATAAATATAAAATGAGTGACATCTGGCTGGATGCAGCACTATGGAAAAGGACTTAGGAATCTTGGTAGACCAAAGACTTGAGTCTACAGTGTGATGTAGCTGCACAAAACTCAAATGCAGTCTTGAGATGTATCAATAGAAGCATTGGGTGCAAGACATGGGAGGTGACAGTGCCTCTCTACTTGGCACTGGTTAAGCCTCATCTGGAGTACTGTGTGCAGTTCTGGGCTCCACATTTTAAAAAGAATGTGAAGAAATTAGGGTTCAGCTGATAAAAGGCTTAGAAAGCAAGTCATATGAGGAGAGGCTAAAGGAGCAGGTATGTTCAGCTTGCAGAAAAGGAGCTTAAGAGGGGACATGATAGCAGTCTTTAAACAGTTGAAGCGCTGCCATAAAGAAGGAAAGAATCTTTTTTCTCTTGCTGCAGAGAGGAAGATGCGAACCAATGGCTTAAAGTTGCAGTGAAGTAAGCTCAGATTGGATATCTGGAAAAACTTCTTCACTCTTAGAATAGGGAGGCAGTGCCAAGGGAAGTTCTGGATTTTCCATTACTGGAGGTGTTCAAGAAGAGGTTGGATAGCCACTGCTGACAGTTGATCTAGGCATAGCTACGTCTCTGTTCTACTGTGGGTATTTGCCACACTTCCTGGCTTTGCTGGTTGCCCCTGCCTGCCCCCTTCCTCCTTGTCCTTCCTACTGTGTATGTCAGGGTGTTTTTAAGCCTTCCCCAGAGGCATTGGGTGTTGGCTACAGCCAAGGCTATGGACTTTGACTGAGCTGTGCCAATGCTCCTGCTGGAACCAAAGCTGGAGCTAGAGGGTCTTGCTCCTCTTCTAAGAGTCAGACCGATTGCTGGACTTGGGGTCAGAAAGGAATTTTACCCCATGGTCAGATTGGTATGGACTGTGGGGGATTTTTGCCTCCCTGTGTAGTGGGGGCATAGCCCTCTACCCAGGATCCCTTGGCCATATACAGGTTTCCCTCGCTTTATGCAGGTTCTGTATGTGCAGATTTGTTCTTATGCAATGACCCTTCTTATACCAAAAAATAGTTATATGCAAAGTAAATTCACTCATGTCATTGGTGTGATGGAAGCCCATAGTCAGCTGTTTTGTGCAGTACATTGTGGGAGTGACACACACCAAAATATAGTCTCCCGTGTGAATCTTTGCTCCTCGCTCATTGTCTGCAACACGCTTCTGTAGTTGCCATTCCCATTATGGTAACATTCACCACCACCCTGTGCTTGTGTACTGTCTGCAGTTGGTAAATACCAAAATTGCCTTGTAAAAGTGGTAGAAATGGGTCTAGGGGTCAGTACAGTCACAGTCTTGGAATATATCCCTATTTGTTACATTTAAGAGTGGGTTCCCTTTATGCGAATTTGAGTTATACGCCATTTTCCAGGACTGCATGTACAGCATAAAGTGAGGGAAACCTGTATTGACAATGTTTCATAGAAGCAGAATGCTGGCTGCCTTGGTTCCCATGCTTTAACTGTGGCAGGTTAAGTTGTTAGGTCTGGTTGCGTCAGGGTTGATGGCAGGTAGTCTTAAATAGATTTAGATTATGGATTGTATGGAATTGTTTGGATAGCCACGATCCTACTGCAGGCTGGGGGATGGATGAGATGGCCTTTGGAAATGCTGTCTGGTCTGACTTCTCTGCAACTCCCTGCCTGATCCACTGCTGCATCTGCTTTCTGCCACTCTGCTTTCCCCTCCCAGCCCAGCGCTTACTGCCTGATCTGCTGCTCTGCTTTCTGCTCCCAGCCCAGTGTTCCCTGCTTGATCCACTGCAGTGTTCTGCTCCCAGCCCAAGCTGCTACTCTGCTTCCCACGCCCAGCCCAATCCACTGCTGCTTTTTGCTCCTAGCCCTGTGCTCCTTGCTGCATCTGCTGCTTTCTGCTCCCAGCCCTGCCACTGCTGCTGCTTTGCTTTCTGCTCCCAGGCCGACGTGCTGCACGCCTTGGCCACCCCTGTCCCTCCAGAACCGAGGCACCGGCTCCGGCTCCGCGAGGGGACCCTTTGGCTCGGGGAGCTGCGGGATTATTGCAGTGACCCCGGCTCTGAAACAGAGCCCAGGGTCTGAAGCAGCCCCGAGCGCCCGCCGTGCGGTGGCGGTGGGGCGGCAGGAGGCCGGCGGCTTCTGAAACGCAGCAACACTCACCCCAGCCCAGTCTCCCAGCCCGCATGTGCCCGGGGCTCGCGCCCCGCCCCACCTTCCCTCGCACACGCTCGGGGCGCAGGCGCACTAGGGTCGCTGAGG
>NW_005841902.1:1955902-1960312 GCF_000455745.1 Alligator sinensis
CCCTGCGCCCCGAGCCGGAGCTCCCCCCCTCCCCACCCGGGGCCGTTGGCGAACGCTCCCCCCCGCCCCCCGCGCTGCGCTGAGTGGGCCCTCCTCTGCACCCCCCTTGCTCTGGCTCACTGCCCCCTCCCCCACGCCCCTCTCTGCCAGCAGGGGGAGCCCGTGGCACACACCTGCCTGCAGTGCAGCCCCTGCCCCACCGCCTCAGCAGCCTTCCCAGGAGGTCCCCGGGGTGCAGCTCCCACACCTTTTGGTTTATGCGCACCCCCATGACCCCCTGGGTGACCCCCTCCTGGCCCTGGCCCAGCTTGCCATCTTCTCTGACCGAGAAGGAGGCTCTGGTCCCCTGGGGACTGTGGGGCCACTTTTCTGTCCCTCATCCATTATGTCTCTGGGCAGAGTTTCTCTGGGGAGTGTCCACTAGCACCTTGGACTCGGTCAAGGGGCTGTGGGGGCTGGCTGGGACGCTCGGCTCAGTGTCCCCCCTCGGAGCACACATTGACTTGTGGTCCCCCTGCCCCCGTCCCTGTTTTCACAGTTTTTGTCCCGTGAAATCAGCTGTTGCATCTCCAGTAACTTCCCCAGTTACGGGAAGATGTAAGCGTTCCTGGTGGGCCTGGGCCCAAGCATCGTGATGCCACGAATAGGCCTGCCCCCATTCCCCACACGTCTCCGTGCTAAGTTTCTCTAGGCCAGTGGTTTTCCACAAACCCTCAGAGGTCTGCAGACTATGTCTAAAGCATCCATGAAAGATGACTGAAAGATCAAAAGTGAATATGTACTTCTGTCATTCAGAAGGGTCTGCACCTCCATTCAAAATGTTTTAGGCGTCTGTAAATGAAAAAAGGTGGAAAACCACTGCTCTAGGTGGCATCCATTGGCTCCTTGGACTTTTTCAGGGGGCTGTGGGCTCTGCTCACTGTCGTCCCCCCCCCTGAGCAACTTACTGGCTTTTGCCCTACACGTCCCTATTTCAGCTTTCATTACTCCAAGTATTCAGTTGTCACATTCTATAGCCCCTTATAGCAATGGAGGGGGCTAGCAGTTTCTCTGTGGGCTCAGGCTCATGGTACCCTGGGGAGTGACAAATAGGCCTGCCCCCACATGCTCCCTTCTGACAGTAGCTGGCGCACGTCTGCCTACAGTACAGTCCGTCTACTGCCTCCTCGGCATCCTCCCATGGAGATCCAGGGGCATGTCTCCCTGTACCTTTTCATTCATGTACTCCTTGTCCATGGCCCCACCAAGGCCTGTGACCCCCTTGGCAACCTCCTCCTGGCTCTGGCCAAGCTTGTCATCTTATCTGGAGGAAGGAGACTGGCCAGAGAGGCCCCTGGTGACTGCAACTATTTCCTGTTCCTCCTTCACACACGTCTCTGGCCAGAGCTTCACTGGGCAGTGTCCACTGGCTCCTTGGACCTGTTCAAGGGGCCATGCATGCTGCCCAGTGTGTTCTGCTCTGTGTTGCCTCATCATAACCTTTGGTTCCCCCACTTTCATCCCTGTTTTCACACTGTGTCCCATCACTTGCGTCTCCAAGAGTCCTCAATTAAGGGAGGCTTAAGTTTTCCTGGTGGGCATAGGCCTAGTGTACCGTGACACCACAAATAGGCCTGTCTTTCCTCCCCACCACATCTCTGGGTAGAGCCCACAGCCCCTTCTCTGGGTGGTGTCTGCTAGCTTCTTGGACTAATTGAAGGGGCACTAGCCAGTGCACTTTGCTTGGTGTCTCCCACTCGGAGCACTTGTTAAAACCTTTGTCCCCCCATCCCTGTTTTCATTTTAGTTGTCCCAGGTATTCAGTTGTCACACATTTAATAGCCCCTTCTAACAGTAGAGGGGGCTACCAGTTCCTTTGTGAGCCCAGACCTGTAGTCCCTTGTGTGTGTGACACACCTGCCCCCTGCTCCTAGGGGTGGGGTGCTGCAGCAGGAGGGTGTAGGTGCCCGTGGGGGAGCTGCCTGCATGGTGTGCCTGGCCAGGGTGGGGAATGGGGCTGTGCACATGGCGGGGGGGGGGTGTTGCGGGCTGAGCAGCTCATGTGGCATGTGGTCCCTGGTGGTCTAGAAGTTTGACAACCCTGTTACAGACCCAGCCTCTCCCTGATACTAATGAAGTCAGTGAGGGTGAACCAGGGAGGTACGTTGGTATCTCCCAACTTTTCATGTAAAGTTTATAGTGTAACGTTTATAATGTGACTCTCAGTGTTTAGTTATTCATTTGTGTCCACTATACAAGTGGGGGTGATGGAGGGGGAGCACCCTTTTTGGTAGGCATGCTACAGGTTAGCCTCACCCCCTTCCCAAGTGGCACTCCAATCCCCTTTTTCTACCTGGTTTACTTTTCTGTTTCCAGTATCTGTGCTCCCTGCCCAATCTGCTTCTCTGTTTTCTGCTTGTTGACTTATCTGCTGGTGTGTTGTCTGTCCCCTCCCTAGTCTGTTGCATGCCACAAACAGAAGTTGCCTGTGCCACTTATGGTTACCCCTGCACTCTACCAATGTATTGTTGGCATTCACAGTGCTAAAGGAACTAAAAATTACATGTAACCTGTTGAAACTCATGACAAGCACCCTTCATGGGTCTCACAGGTAGACTGAATTGCTCCATGTCCCATAAGTTGTTGGTGGAAGGACAGGGAATCCACTTTTTAGTGGTTACAACTAGGCCATTCTTCCCTCCCTCCTGTCACTCTCCACATCACTTTGCCATATGTATTTGTTAAACTATGATGCCATACAGGTATTGCATACTGCCACTGTGCTTCATATTTGTTTTATAAGTGGGAGAAGATATTTAATTCCCCTTGTGCAATTCATCTTTCAACTTTTTCATGAAGATGCAACAGAATTGTTAATGTCCAGTGACTAGGGTGGAGTGAATGGGGTAACTACCTAAGATGCCTGTTGGGGAGGTGAAAAAAGTGGCTGCAGCTGGCAGTCATGATTGCTCACAAACCAGAAGTCACCACTGCCCTTGTGCCCCAGGTGCTCGGTTGCATCCCTACATTACTGTTAATTACTGTCAAAGTTGGGTAGGGGGGACTTATAACTGAGACACGTCCATACATTCAGACATATATGGAGATTATGTATGTGAATTTTCATTTCATATGTCATTGAACAGCGCTCACGTGTTACAACTAGTCAGTTTTGCTCAATATTAATAAAGGATTGGACAGTTTGAAAACTTGAACTGGTGAAACAAAGGTGAAAGTCTAGTTTCCTTTTAGAATGCTAGTACTGGGATCGTGTAATAACTTCCTGTTTTCAAGCTAAAAGCGCTACAGTTCATGCTAACACTGTATGTGAGACCAGCATACAAGCACCCATCCAAAAGCCTTACTGACAGGGGAAGCAAATAATGTACAGCCTCATTTCTGATCTATCATAACATTGTGTCTAACACATATTATGCAAACTGAGATTTTTGAGATGTCTGTATTCCATTGTAGAAACTGCCCATGTATATTATTTCTTCTGTATATATGGTTTCTTATTCAAATTGACATGGCACCTATTATTCTTTTTTCTTTTAAGAGAAGCAGCCAAACTTGTTCAAAGTTTTGATTCATATATGTAGGTAGGATTTCAAAATCATTTTGACAGAAATCTTTTCCAAAGTTGAAAGCAAGGAAGTATGGTAGAGCTCCGTTCCCACTCTTCTTTACTCATGGTGAGTAAGGTATTTCAGTTACTCCTGACACTTGAAATATGTCTGAATTGGTTTTCTAAAGATGACCCTTCCCTTTTCAATACAGGTTTCCCTTGATTTATGTGGGTTCTTTATATGCAAATTCGCTCTTATGTGATGAGCATATTTAGACCCATAATTCTTTTTATGCAAGGTAAATTCGCTGTTATGCGTTTAGTATAGACGCTGCTCCCCCCACCCCCAAGCAGGTAAGTCTGTGTGGGGAGGGGAAAGGGCCATGGTCCCACTCACCCCAGCCATTCCTGAAGCAGCCCCAGGAGCAGCTGGCACCAGCTGCCTGCAGCTGCTGGGCTGCACCATGCCCTGAACCCCCCGGGGCTCTGCCTGTCCCCACTCACCCAAGCTCCTGCTGCAGCTGCCCCGGGAGTGGCCAATGCCAGCTCCCTGTAGCCGCTAGGCTGCACTGTGCCCTGGTGCAGGCAGCTGACGCCAGCAGCTCCCAGGGCTGCTGCAGCCGGGGCTGGGGTGAGTGCTGCACCCTGCACTGCCTGGGGCTCCGCTTGTCCTCATTCACCCAAGCCTGTGCTGGAGCAGCCCTGGGAGCAGCCGTGGTGCAGCCCAGTGGCTACAGGGAGCTGGCATTGGCTGCTCCTGGGCCAGCTGCAGCAGGAGTTGGGCTGAGTGGGGACAGGCAGAGTCCCAGGGGATTCGGGGCATGGTGCAGCTCAGTGGCTGCAGGCAGCTGGTGCCGGCAGCT
>NW_005841902.1:1960322-1984257 GCF_000455745.1 Alligator sinensis
CAGCTCCCAGGGCTGCTACAGCTGGGCCTAGGGTGAGTGCCGCACCCTGCACCACCCAGGGCTCTGCTTGTCTGCACTCACTCCAGCCCATGCTGGAGCGGCCCTGGGAGCAGCCGACACGGGAACCTATCCCTGTTTCTTACATTATAAAGTGGGTTCGCTTTATGCATATTGGATTTATGCGGCGTTCTCCAGGAACACACGTACCGTATAAATCAAGGGAAACCTGTAACGTTACCATATTCTGATTATAAATTGACCTTTTCCACTCAGAGCCATCATTGCAGTCAACTTATACTTGAGGGTACTCTATAATTAGAACAATATGGTACTAATGTACAAAGCAGGTGACCCTGGAGGACACACAGAAAAGCCAGCCAGTGTGGCTCATAAGGGTGTTGTGCTAAGTCATCTGGTCTATCATGGTGACAGCAGGTGCTGTTCACACAGGGAAAGGCCACACGGGTTGGGTGACCCAAATAACCATCACGCCACAGTTATTGATCTGTTCTACAGGCTCAGGAAGGTAGGAGCTCAGAAGCCCTGGGAGCCCTGTGTCAGGCTGAGGCTATTCCAGACCCATGGCTCCAGTTCAAGAAATTGAACACCTTGGGTCCCCACTTCAAGGGCAGTCCATGTTACAGATCACAACTGAAGCCACAGAGCCAGGAAACAGTCCACCAGGTTTGGTGGCAGGAAAGCATGCAGTCCTTTTAGAACCCTGCCTATGTTTATAATCATAAAATAGTAAGGCTGGAGGGTACCTCAGGAAGTCATCTAGTCCAGCCTTCAGCATCTGTCCCACAAGTGCCACTGGCAATCTCCATGTGTGGCACTTGGCAGGCTGGGTGGAACATAGGGAAGGGAGAAGAAAGTAGAGCAGCAGATTAGGCAGGGGGCATAGAGAAGGGAGCACAAAGCAGAGCAGCAGATCAAGCAGGGGAGGGGGATCCAAGGTAGGCGTTAACTTGTGGAACAGCTGGAAAAAAGGTTGTCCTGTACTGATTTAGTTCAATGCCTGTCTAAATCATTCTAGACAACTGTTTGCTTAACTTGCTGTCAACAAAGTCCGAAGTTAAAGATTCTGTAACCTCTCCGCAATTTACTCCACTACTTATAGTAAGGAAGTTCTTCCTGTATTTCTGTTGATACAATTTAAGCCCATCGTTCTTTGCCCTGTCTTCGGCTACAGATACTAGACTACCATCATCATTTTTATAACCACCCTAGAACTTTGACAATTGGAAGTTGGCTCAAAAACAGTTCAACAAAGGAGCATTATCAAAAAAAATTGTCAAAATTCCCAGACATCCACCCTCTTTTCCTTCTCTACATCCTTCAAAAAATAAGCTAAATTTAGACTTTGAACCTCTAAAACCAGGGTTGTTTGAATCACGGGTTTTGGCTCTGTGGACCATTGAAGTTGGAATCCAGAACTGCAGTTCAAATATGACCTTTCAATTAGGACCTCTTGTTGCTAAACCTGAGAACAATGTGCATATCAAGACAATGTTTTTAGTTAAAGATATTTAAATAGATTTTTTAGGCTGCATAAAGTATAGTCAACTTAAGGCAAACTTATCTTTAGTGCTTTTTTATAGAGCTTTTTTAGTGAATTTATTTCCTTGTGTTGTCCTCACATTTTCCTTACTTTTTGTTAGGGTTGCCACTTTCCTTTTGTTGTCTTATGGGAAAGCACCTTGTGTGTCAACCAAATAGTGATAGATTCTATCTCTGATAAATTTGGGACCCTTTAAATATATTGAGAGTTTGTGAGAAGCTTGAGAGAATCATTACGGTCACGTGAATTCTGGAATGGGTGGCAGACTGTTTCTAATGCTGCCTTTCATCCTATTCTTTTGCCTGTTTTTCCTCTCCTTGCTGTCTCATCTGTGCCTTCTCCATCTTTATGTAATATAGTGGATGTTTGTTCACCACTGCCATCTTTAGGATGGAAACAGATCTACTATGTATCTGTAGCTCACACTTTCTAGTGGTTAGCATGTGAAGTGGTTATAAACCCTACTAGTACCAATCCTTGAAATGGAGATTTTCCTTTAGATTATGTGGTTCTGGGTCAAAAAATCAAGAGTTCTGTCATCCAGGTTTCATACATGTGCTGTCTCTGTACCCTACCACTGATTATTGCATGCTACTATGTTTATGACTGAGCATTCATTTTTAGAAGGCAGAAGAGAGGCTGATTTGTAGTTCAGGTGATGGTTTTCCTTACAATGAGTTGCCCAGTCTGTTTTGTGGTTTCTTGGAAATTATTACAATAAATCAACATTTACAAGAAGATGCATTTGTATGCTGCTTTAATTTTAGAAAACTTTTAGCTCTGGAGAGACATCAAACAAATTTTGTTGATCAGTATAACATATTTTAGATCAGGTTGCTACAAAACATGTGCAAAAGAATGCCTGGCTGTAAAGATCTTACCGTATTTATAACCAGTAGAACAGCTGTAATAAATTGAGTAAATTCTCAAATTAAACAATTTAAATTTCACCAAAGAAAGTATTTGTAGATTTTTTTTTAGTTAATGTATAAATGGCTGTCTGTAGAATTAATGCTGCAGAAGTGAAGACAGTGATTACTTGTAAGTTAAAAATCTCTCTCTATATTTTTACTTGTAGTTTTGGGATAAAAATTATTTCTAGTCTGAACCTTTACATGTTTAGATTTCGCACGGTGGCAAATTCCTTCCTTCTGCCCCTTGTTTGAAAAAAAGGGGGTGGAAGAGGATAATCTGCTTCTAAGTTATAAGAATGCAAAACATTTTTGAGTGAAATTTGGCAAACAGTTTCTCTCTAATGAGGACCAATCACTTTGCATATGTTGCAAAAAGAATAAAAACATGCTCTGGGTTTACATAGCGCAAATGTTTAGTTAGTTCTCAGTTGTCAATATAGATAATATTAACTTGAGAATGGCTATGCCTGGATGGTTACTACTTCTAACTGAGCATGCTTGTATAGTAATATATGCTTAGTCCTTTTCATCATCTTCATGTTTTATAAACTGTTCTTCAAGGACATGTTTAATATAGAAGGTGGGAATATTATTAGCATTTCAGATTTGTGACTGGATGGTTATGCAAGTAGACAGAAAGAAGTTTGGGAGTTAAGGCATGGCTTTTCTTTTAAAAGTAACATTTTATAATGCACTGCAGACTTCCATGTTCAGCATATCTTACTATTTTTTCATAAAAGTGTTGCTCTTGTTTTAAGCCTTGCAAAAGTCTTCCTAGGCTCTAACAATTAATTTTACCTGTGTTTTTTCTAACAGCAGTGATAAAGATTCTTGAAGGTACAGGTTTTCCTTCAGTTATGACTGTGCAATCTCAAAGTAGATTGCACAGGTGTCACTGAAGGCAGTTGAGTTGTATAGATATAGGTGAAGGGACTAATTTGGCTTGTGGATCAATTACTGATGATGATGATGATCCATAGAGCCCAGGGGAGTTAAGGCAGGAGTGTCAAACATACAGCCCAGCTCACAGAACTGTTTTATTTGACCCACTAGTAGTCCTGCCAGATACCTGAAGTTAGTGGGGGAAGGTATGGTCACTGGATCATGCCCTGTACCAGAATTCAGGCTCCACAGATCCTGATGGACATGGCCATTGGCAGCAGGGAGTGGGCTGTGCAGATACAGCTTTCACTTGCCCTGCTGCCACCTGCGCTTGCACCAGCATGGCTGCTTGATGCCCAGTCCTGTGCTGCTTTTCAATGCCTGACTTGTGCTGCTGCCTGCCCCACCCATTGCAGATGCTGCTGACTCTACAGATCTTACACTGGAGGAGCTCTGCAGCCCGGATCTGACCAGGGGTGAGTTTGACACCCCTGAGTTAAGGAATGTAGGGGAGGAAACTTTTTGTTTGTAAATACATCAAGATTTGCTACAGTAACAAAGATATGCATTGAGTATGGAGCTTAATATATGGATGTTAGATTTAATAAATCATGCTTTGCAAGATTCCTATGAGGTAAATTGGTATTGTCCTGCTCATAGAGGGGGAACAAACCAGGCAGACGAAAATCAAATGACTTGCCTAGTGTCAGACAGGAGGGCTTTGTCAGAACTGGGCCTCAGACTCAAGCCTTCTGACTGCCAGACCTGTGCTTAACTGCAAAGCTATCCTTCCTCCCTCCTACTGGACTTGCTAGGCATGTTTATTTTACAAATCTAGATTAACTATGTGACTGTGTTGAAATATTCTAAACAGTGACTACAATAAATATATCATAATGTACAGCTAAATTGACATATACGAGCCTACAAGAAATCTGGGCCAAGAGACATACCACTATCTAATATTTGGTTCATATATTATGTATCAGAAGTTCTCATCTATCATCAGTTCACCTAAATTAATTAGGAGCTCCCTTCTATTAGAATACCAGAACTACACAGTTTTAGCTTTACTTCAACAGTAGCATTGTTAAATCTGTGGTAAGTAGGGTAATGGGGAAAGCTCCAATACTTTACATTAAGAACAAATTTTATTTTGCATATAAGATCAAAAAGTAAAGGCAACTTCTGGGATAGGAAAACTGAAATAAAAAAGTGATGAAATCAGTATTTCTAATTTTAGGGAGATATTTCTTACTTAAATAGCTACCGCTATCTATTTCAGATGTTATAAACAAATTACTATGACAGGTTTCCTTTTCTGCCATCATGTTGTATCTTTGTTGTGAAGGCTTTTTTAACATTCCCCCATGCCTTCCCCCCACCCCCCAAAAAACAACACCCCCCTCCCCCGCCAAAACAAACCAAACCCCGAGGATCTAGGTCAATTTGACTTTGGCAAAATGAAGCAATTGCAGTGTTTGCAAAGAGGAAAGTAAACATTTAATATCCGTTGCCCCAACTCTCTCTGTGATCACTTAAAATTGTTTGATTTTTCAAAAATATGTTGGAACAAAAGAACATAAGATTTCTAGTCATTGTAAACATGCACAGACTTCTGAACACTAACCTCTGAATAGTGTAATTTTAGTAACAATAACATTCTTGAATTACTTTTCCTTAGTAAGCTCATCTTACTAGAATATTTGTTTTTATGCAAAAAAAAAGAAGTGATAATGAAGAAAAATGAAAGCCTTTATAGCTTTATTCTCTTAAATTGTTCACCATTTGTTTATAACCAGAAAAGGAAAAAGTCTGACCAATAATTATAATTGTTCATATTAGTACATTTAAAGCACTGCAACAGAGCCTACATGAAAGTAATTAATTTAACACTTCTAAAATCAATTTTGCATTCATTTGAATGTAAACATTATATCCCCAGTCTTAAACTAAGTGGAAAATAAAGTCTAATATTGGAGCAGTATTTGTAGGGACTCTGTGAATGGTAGGTATTTCTTTTGCTGTAAAGGTATTCTTTTATGAAATCCAAGGAAAACACATCTCTTTCATTGAAAAGAATTAATGAACTGGTACAAATTGCCAAGAAGTGTTATGAAATCTTATAAATAAACCCATGAGGCAGGAGGATCTACATAAAAAAGGGGGCAAATATAAATTTTGCTTTGGGATGCCATAGAAAGTTGTTTTTATTTTGTAGCACAATTAACCCATAGCTGCAAAATAAGTCCATAGGTGGACTTAATGTTATAAATTAAACCTTTTTAATTTAGATTTTTTTTTAGTAGATGAGTGGGATAATAGTTGAACAGAAGAATGAAAATTATTGAAGACTTGGAAGATTCTCTTACAACAAGTGGTTCTCACTCCTCAAGGCACACTTTAGAAAATGCCACCTCTTAGTTTTCACTCTTTCTTTTTTTCACTATAGAAAATTAATAGAGCAATTCTTTTGTTGCAAATAATTCAGAAAGACCATCACAGGGCAGAATATCTGGGTTTATCTTGAGAATCATATTTGCATACCTAACAGTGCTAACATTGCATGGCACCCTGCAGCACCTTTGAAAGGACCTCAAAGTACCTTGATTGAGAAGCTACAACAATGTGCTAGCTAGTGCAATGCATGATTTAATTTGTCAGTGTGATCTCCTTTTACATTGATTATCGGATCATAGAAAAGTAGGACTGGAAGGGACCTCATAACGTCATCTAGTCCAAACGCCTGCTGAAATCAGGATCATGCTTGACTAAACCATCCCAGCCAAGTGTCTAACTTGCTTTTGAAAGTTTCCAAGGGTGGGTACAACCCTTGGGTTCCACAACTTCTCCAGGTAGCCTTTCCTAATGCCTGATTACCCTCAAAATCAGAAAGTTCCTCCTAATCTCCAGACTTAATTTCCCCTGCTTCAGCTTGAAACTTGCTTCTGGTCCTGTCCCCTACATTAATCCCCTTTTTTTTAAAACATAATTTCACAGTCTCAATTTATACCAGTACAAATGCACACTTTTCCCTTAGGCCCTTGTGAGTGATGCTTTGGGCTCTTTCTGGAATTTCTTTGAAGGGTATTATCTCTGTCAGGTGTGTCATGTTATCACTTCTGTTATGAAATACCTATTGATTCAATGTGTTGCCCTTCATCATTGCAACTATCCTGATTTATTGAGTCTATGTTACTTGGGTTGAGTAGTGTGTTCTTTCCTGTGTGTGGAGTCTAATGGCTAGAGAACTGGAGTGTCCTGCTGGAGCAGGGGACTGCTTCTGCCTTTTTCATGGGTGAGCTTGGGCAAATTGGTGTACTACTTCTGACTTTTTCATGGGTGAGCTTGGGCAAATTGGTTTATCTTTCTCTGCCTCACTTGTTACAGGCTGACCTTTTTTTATTAAGTTCTTTGAGTGCTTACAAGTACGTATATAAGATGGTTGCATAATATTAACATCAAAACTTTTATAAAAATTGGATTCCAAAGTATTGTCAGAGTGGAGCTTATCTCCAGAGAAAAATAATTCACTTAGTATAAGCAGGAAGAAGGCCATGGGGACTGTCTTGGTATAGATATGCATTTCAGTATCAGTAAACAGTATCTTATCTTGTGTTCACATACTTGTGCTGAAGGGTTTGGGCTAGGATTCTTCTCTTGATTAATGTGAATCATGATTAACTTGATAGAAGCCATTTGTCTCTGATGTTTTAGAGGAGACATATTTTAGCATTTCACTGCTAGTTTTAGTTTACTGCATAACAGAACATTGTTTTAGTGGTGAAGCCAGTGCTCAGGTTGAATGGTGTTGAAACCTGGTGAATGGAGGTCCAATTCCTACCTTGAGAATCTTCTCCATAGGTTGTTCTGGCAGATATCTTTCTAAGCAGATACTTACCCACCCATGTTTATAGACAACCACAGACAAAGCTGTTTATGATGCCCACAGCTAACCCAGGCAGCCATTTTAATTGTGTGAAGAGTGCAAGCCATTTGCTTTCTTCCATCGATCTCAATGTTAAAAGTGCTGTTTAATGCACATTAAGCATGCTGGTTAGTTTGTGCAAACTTGGCATGTGTTTTTCTGCTAGCTTCTTCTTGTGGTTTGGCAGAATTCGATTTTTATTTTCTAATAATTTTAACGGCTAACATCAATGTTTATTTTTAAGCATTTATTTCAATTTACATTTTCAATATTGCATGAACTTAAGGGTGAAGGGTGCATGTGCACACACGCACACATATATGCACAAACAAACATGCCTGCTATCTCCTCCAGCCCAGCAAATAGTAGGCACAGGGGAAGTTGTGTACTGTCTGGCTTTCAGCCTGTTACCCGGTCCCCATGCACGGTACCACTTTCCTTTGTCCTGCGGCAGTCACGGCCCCTCCAGTTCCCTGGCAAGGAAACCTCCTGCAGCTGCAGCAGCATCTGCCCCATGCAGCCAGTGGCTCTCCCTGCCCGCTTATCAACATTTGCCAATAAAAAGTGAATCCTGTCAAGCTTACTTGTCATAGAGTAGCTGCGTGGTCTCTCCCACGTTCTTTCTCCCTCCCCACCACACAGTCTCCCCGATACACTTCTGGTCATGTGCCCCCTCTCTCGCTGCACAAGCCACCCCAGCTCGGGGTAAGCGGTGGCTCAGCTCCAGCTTCAACTCTGAGCCCAGGACTGAGGCAGGAGCTAGCCTGCCACCTGCCTTGGGCCAGTATGCAAATCTAAAATGAGGCTTTTTTCCCCCCAAAATGTTTGTGGAAAGGGGCCACATTTTGGATTTGTGTAAATATGCTATGTTAGTCTGTTCTGAATAAAGGTCTTCCAGAAAGTGATTTCCAAGCTGCAGATAGAGTGCTTTTTTAATGGTTTTAAATTCCTTATATCTGTTGGTTCCCTTTCAAAACAAGTCTTGTAATTTGGCAGAAGCCTGGAAGTAGCATCTGCATGACTAATAACTCAGGCATTGTCTCTTAATGCTTCCTGACTTGTTTACTGGGAGGTTGCTTCTTTGGAACCTTCCTAATTTGTCTGCCTTCCTATGTGTTTTCCCATAGTCCTTCTTATTAAACTAAACTAATACATGCATACAGTAAACCTTCCAATAATCAAAGATAGTTCCTATCCCAGTAGCCAGGTTATATATGATATTCATAAATTATTACAGATCAACCCCATGTCTTTTATAAGGCTCATTTTAATGTATCCTGCACAGTTCAAAATGATTGACTTATCCAGCACTAAAGAATTTCCTAATCCATGAACAGGGAAAATGTTTTATAGACCAAATTTTACTTCCCTGTGATAAAGAGGAAGGCACTAGAAGTTCATAACTATGATTAAAAAAGAAAAGAAAAGAAGAGTGATATAATAAATCACTTAGTTGAGACTTCTCTTGAGCTTCCTCAGTTAATGAGGTAATTGATGTAGATTGCCACTTATGTCCCCATTAGCACTAGAGGTGCACTGATACATTGGTCCCATATTGGATCAGCACCAATATAGGGAAAATTGACAGTATTGGCAGTTGACTTTTTTTTGCTGATGTGGCCGATAAACGCCCCATGCGTGTACGCAGCTGCAGTATGCATGCGGTCAGGAGTACAGCCCAGTGGCTTGGAGAACAGCATCTGGCTGGTAAGTTTGATGTTGGGGAGGGTAGAGGTGGGGGGGGCAGATCAAGGTCCCCGTGGTGAGGGAGGGAGTGGGGCAGAAGCAGGCACTGCCCTGCCAGGGTGGAGCGTGAGACAGTCGCGAGCAGCTTGTCCGGCACTTGTGTGGGGGGTGGCTCTTGCCACTACAGTGAATTTTGGGATGGCAACATCCCCCACCATAGTCCTGCTCCCAGCGCCACTGCTGCCCGCTCCAAGCACAGCCCAGCCTGGCCCAACCCCCTGCTGGGAAGAGCCTGGAGCTACCCCAGCTTGCAGCTGCAGCCTGCCCTCGTCCCGCTTGCAGATCTGTGGATACACCCCCCATGCCCTCTCGGGGTGCATGCAGTGGCAGGTGACCAGCCCCTACCCCCCCAGACAAGCCGCTCGCGGCTCCGTCCTGATTCCTGTCCTGGCTTAGCAGTGCCTGCCCCTGCCCCACTCTGTCCCTCACCACGGGGGCCTTGATCTATGCCCCCATGCCCTTTCCTTTCCCCTCTCCCTTCCCCCACAACAGACTTACCAGCCCGACACTGATCTCCAAGCTGCTTGGCTGCATATCAGAATTGGATCAGTATCAGCCGATACGGCTCCTTAAAAATTGGCCATTGGTATCAGCCCAAAAATTCTCTATTGGTGCACCCCTGTTTAGCACTCAGGGAGGAAGAATAGCTGGAAATAGATAAATATGGGTAACTTTAAAATCTTCATGCATTAAAACTTCTAATGATCTTCTTGATCCACTAGCTTCACTGTCAATTGAAACAGTGCACAGGGTATAGTCATGTGTTCATATTAGCCACATTGGAGATTGTGGTCAATTATTTTTACTAAATCTTTATATTATAGAAGCCCTTCAGGAACAAGGCCTCATTGTACTGTGTATTTTTAGATGCATCTGAAGCTGTCCATAGATGCAATGGGTCATGGGAGAGGGATACTCTCAAACATATATCATTCATTTTTTCCTTAAAGTAAATGCTGGCTATGCCCTATCAGCCTTCTATTTAGTCATCATCAGATGGCTAATTTCTCAGCTGCAGTGTGGGGTTTAGAAATGAGATACTTTAAAGATGTTGAGGGGAATAGTTTCATAAATCAGACCCAGCAGCAGCGGGGCCATGACAGCGTGAGGCCAGGGTTCCCATGGAGGCTGGCCCCAGCAGCCCACACAGCTGGGCAGGAAGCTGCTCCAGAGCTGGGATCTTGCAGTGGTGACAGTGTGGCCTGGAGCCGGAGCAGATCTGCGATCCACTGCCTGCCTGTGTGCCTCCATGGAAACCCTGGCCCCACTTCTCATGGCCCTGCTGCTGTTGGGGTCTCCATGGAAACTGGGCGCAGCAGCATGGACAGAGTCTGCTCTGGGCCTCATCTAGCCTGTGGGCTAGACTTTGCCCGCCCCTGGTCTAACCCCTTAACTTGTTTCTCAATATAAAGGAAGTCCTATTTTCAATTTTATCTCAGTGCCAATCTTATATTATTGTTAATTTGTTTGGCATTGAATTTCTCCAAATTGTTTGGCAAATAAGTTTCTAAATTAGAATCACTTTCCATCTTCCCCTGGATAAACAAACAAAATGAAACTGTTAAAAAGCATCTGTCCCCTGAAAAGAAATGTGTGAAGGGGAAAGCAGGGATAAATGCTTTATCTTTAGAAAAATGGGGTTTCATTGAATGTTTATTACAATACTGTGCTGGAGGAGAGACTGAGATATATGAACTGAAAGATAATGCAATTGAGATAATGCCATTGTTCTTATCTAGTATAAATATGACTGTGTCTGAAACGGTATTTACATTGCACACACTGAGGAAAACCTCCAGACTGCGCTGGATCTCTTTGCAGAAACCTACCAAACTTTGGGCCTCTCTGTCAGTATTGAGAAGACTAAAGTGCTCTATCAGCCTGCCCCAGCTCATGAATATGACCTCCTCCTCCCCAAATTACCATTGAGGAAAAGACCCTGAAGGTAGTCAAGCACTTTTCCTACCTCAGAAACCACCTTTCAGAGAGTGATCGCTGATGAGGAGATCCTTCACAGGATCTGGTACGCAAGTGCCTCTTTTGGGAAATTGCTTTGCAGTGTCTTTATTGATCACAGTCTTTGGAAGGATACTGAGATCCAGGTCTACAATGCTGTCAGTCATCATCCCTACTCTCTTTTATGGATGTGAAACCTGGGTGACCTACCATTATCATCTGAAGAGCTGGGAGAGGTATCACCAATGATTAGGGACCTGCTTAAACTGGTGGAAATTTGCAGCATAGCAGTGTCTTTAATCTTGCTGAGTGGCTGAGAGGCAATTAATGCTGTGGTCTTTGCTTCTTGGCCTCTCAGTGGTGGGAGGAGGAGAAAGAGGGGGAGAGGTGCATGGTGAAAAGAACAAGATGAAATGCGCTGCTGCACTGCTGCAGTACAGGACCCCCACCCCCACACAAATCACACACTGCTGGTTATGACATATCACCCCTCCCTTGAACCTGTACGAAAATTTCTCAAACGATTGCAACCCATACTAGAAAGAGACCCTGTTCTTAAAAAGATCTTCCCAGAGCCACCCATCCTAGCCTTCAAACAAGCACCGAACCTCGCTAACCTCATCACCAGAAGCAAACTTCCTCAAGCCCAGAACACACCAAAAGGATCCAGACCGTGCCAGGACAAGAAATGCAAAACCTGCCAACACATCTCCACCAGCCCAACTATTACTACACCCCACAACAGAGGCATCAGCATTCCTGGATCTTACAGCTGCACCTCCAGAAATGTAATATACCTCATCCAATGCACCAAATGCCCTGATGGTAAATATGTAGGAGAGACCAAAGAACAACTGCGCACCAGAATGAACACTGTCGGAGAAATTATTCGCTTAAGCTCCCAACCTGGAAAGGGAACACCTGCAAATCCTCCTGACCCCAACGGGGCTCGTTTCCCAGCTGAGACTCAAATAAGCAGGAGACGAGGGTGTGGTCTTTTCAGTTTATTCGGCCGAAGGTCCTCTTAGAAAGGCAGAGGGGCCCCGGTTGTACTCTCACACATGTATTTATATTCTCTGGTTACATGATATTTCGCATGCACAAAGCTTTAGCGGAAAATGACTAGTACTGCATAACTCTTCTTTCACCTGCAGCGTAAGCTCCAATCAAAATAAAGTTTTAAAAAGTTTTACTAAATAAGGCACAGGTCTGCCGTTAAGCTTGTCTATCATGATTAGTTACTATGAGGGAAGTTGTGGGCCCCTGAAGGTACAGGCTGTGCTTCCCGTATTGCTAAAGGAAACCCCTTTCTCTGCGCACAATTTCTAACAACGCACACTGGAAATCTATCAAAGACAGAAATACCCAATTACCGGTGGGGGCACATTTCTCACAAGAAAACCACTCTCTCTCCAATCTCTCAGTCCTGATCCTCAAAGGAAACTTACACAACACATCCCAGAGACGAGCCTATGAACTCCACTACATCAACCTCCTGGATACTAAAAATCATGGACTAAATATAGACATTGGATTTTTGACACATTAAAATCTGCCTGACAACTGACTCCCCAGCCCAGCCTCTGGCTTCTTTACTTTTCATTCCATCCAGGAAGAGCACACACCAACTGAAACTTTCTTAGCCTGACGAAGAGTTTTTGAACCCGAAAGCTTGCTTAATAACTGTTCTCCAACTATTTGGGTTGGTCTAATAAAAGATATCAGATTCACCCAAGGAACCTTGTCTGCTGCACTGTGAACTCCTGCCATGATTTAGGTAGGTGCTTACCAACGTTGCCTCTGGAAAGTCTTCCATATCAAATGGGAAGATCACTGCACAAACACCAGCATCCTTGCTGAAGCCAGTGTTACCATCATTGAGTCGGTGATCCTCAAGCACCAACTTCTCTGTACCAGACATTATATGAGGATACCTGATTCTTGATTCCCAAAACAAATGCTCTACTCCCAGCTTAGTTATGGCCTGAGATCTCGTGGTGGTCCGAGGAAACGCTATGAGGACACATTGAAGGCCTACCTCAAGGAATTGGATGCCAATGCAAGAGATGGGAGCAGCCGTCTGCTACGTGACTCCAGTGGTACTGCAACCTCAACCAAGCAGCAGCACATTTTGGAGTAAAGTGTCTTGCCCTTGAAGCAAAGAAGAGAAAGCGGAGGATGGAAAAGGAGAAGAATCCCAGCCTACAGCCTAGTGTCCCTGTGAAAAGACCTGCAACTTCTGCAGACACATTTGTGGCTCAAGGATTGGACTCTTAAATCACCTCAAGACGCATCAATGAGCCATGGTAGAGATCATTCTCATCCATGGCCTGCTGTGACCTATTTATAAAACTTCTAAAAAGGTTACATGAATATATTGTCTCAAATAGTCTATAATTAGAAGCTGTAATCCCAGTCCATGATGATATCCTTGAGCTTTAACTATCTTTATACAAGTTTAATTTTTTTTTAAGCATCTTAACAAAAAAATTTAGAGAGATTAAATCAGAAAAATCCAATTTAAATAAAAAATCCAGTTAGAAAAAAATTGTGGATTTTTATCCACCCTGGAGTTAATTAGTTTCCTGCAGCCTGATAGACATGTAGACAGGAGATGTTTACTGCGGAGCTAATCAGTGTACTCCACAGTGCATGTCTCGTGTAGATGCGTCCAGTGTCCTGCAGATGATCTTCCTCATACCTCCTTCAGCTTTATGTGGCCTTTTCCAAGAGCTTTATCATTAGTATATATTTATTTTGCCTCTACAACTTAGCTCTGGGTAATTGCATCTGCAGACACAAATACAACTACTGTCTCTTTGTGGATGATTTAGAGATCTACCTCTTATTTAGAGATCTCTACTTCCAAACCCATTTCCTGCCAGACTAAAATCTTGGCCAGTCTTTCTGATGTCTCTTTATGAGCTTTTAGCTGTTACCTCAAACTCAAAAATGACTAAACAGATCCTTTAATTTTCCAGCCTCACAGAAAAGACTTCCCTGACATCTCCTGTTTTGGTTACTGTACTACATCATCATAATTGGGCTTCAATTGCAATGAGGGAGATTTAAGTTTAGGAGATAAAATGACTTTTTGAAGCTTAGGATGCAGACACTTGGAGCCCTTTCTAAAGGGGACCGTTTGGAAGGGGCACAAGGTGTTAATTGCTGTATATGAATGAGCTGAGAACAATTCAGTGCAGCAAACCCCCTCCAACATTAACACTTCTTCATCCAGGGTTAAAGTTGGAACATTTTGGCTGCATTTGAATTGTTTCCAGCTTGTTCACACACAGCAGTTGGAACATGCTAGCAACTGCCCTTTTGAAACATTCCCCTTTTGAAAGGCCTCAAGCATTCGGGTGTCCTCACCCTTAGTAGCTAAACACTGGAACAAATTACCTAAGGAGTCACTGGAAGCCTTTAAATGGAGGTTAGATGAATGTTTGGGAGAATTTATCCTGCCTCAAGCAGGGTACCTGGGTCCCTTTCAGCCATATTTTCCTATGATCTTGCTTGTCACTTAGGCCTGTAGCCTGGACATCATTTTTTTTTTACTCCAGCTCTTTTTAGGTCCTATGAATATTTGTGGCTAGGTTCTATGGATGAGGTTATGTTTGTCTCTTGGATTTTTTTCTGCATAACAGCTCAAAGATGCATCTTTTCCATAAAACTCTTGTTCAAGCTCTTGTCATCTCATTTCAGTTCCTACAACAACTTTTTCACTGATCTTAAAAAATGCAGTCTTGTCTAGCGCATATTCACACAGAATGGTATAAAGCCCATGACTCGTATTATGTCACTCCTTTCTTTGCAGTCCTTTCTATGCTTCCCTCTTCTTTATCAGTTCCAACATAACCTGCTTGTCTTCACTTTCAGGACTCTTCACAGTCATTCTGTTCCTCCCTCTCATCTTTTGTTCAGTACCGAAAAGTTTGCTTCTGTCTCTTTTTCCCATTGGTTAAATTGGTGGTGCTAAACCTCCAACCTGCAGGGCTTTGTCATTGGGCCTGTAGGGAGCCCTGTGCACCAGGTGACACGGCCTCTGCCATTTGCCAGATTGTACCGATGCCCAGGGTTGCTTCGTGGCTGGAGTGTGCCCATAGACTGACCCTGTGTGCTGGCCCCATGCCAGATTTGGCCTGTGAACTGACCCAATGCCACTCATCTGGCCTGCAGGGTCTGAAGATTGAGCAGCACTGGGTTAATGTTAAAAAAAAAAAAAAGACATCTCCTTTGCTGCTCTTCATGCTTGGGAGATGCAACTTCTAAACATGTGAAAAGCCTTTTCTTTGTTCTGTTTCAAATCTTTCCTTAAAACTCCCTGTTGTGATATAGAATCGAGACAACTGTTAGGTAGCTGGTATACTGAGACTGTCTGTTATGCTTTGCTATTTATTACTTTGTATTCCCCCATCTGTTTGTAATTATCTGTAGTTTCTTGTTTTGTGTTTGGATCACAAAAGCTTTGGGGCAGGGAATGATTGTGCTTGTAAAATGATTAGGGCTGGTACTGGTCCATGATTAGGGCTAGTAGGTGCTATACTAATAGAAATTTAAGTATAAATGAGAGAGATGGATATTTTTGCGAATTGCTAACTACTTGACATGTTTTTTGTGCAATCTTTCAGCCCAATTTTGAGCTTCTCTCTGAAATAGGATTACAGAGAGAGACTCCCAAAAGGGAAATAAACGGATAATCGGTTCTGTTTTCCCATGCTGCACTTAGTGAATAATTCCCAATGCCAGGCTTTCTTGCTCACCCTCACAAAGTACAGAATAGCAGATAAATACAGAAAAAGTCTATACCCAGAGCAGGGATTGCCAGTTTATGGCCCATGGGCTGTATCTGGGCCACTGGATTACTATCAGGCTACCAGAAGTTGGTGGAGGGAAGCACAACCCTTACTGCTGCCAGCCCTACTGCGGTCATAATCATTGGCCTCTCCAGTCCTGCCATTGCAGCTATTCCACATCCTTCACTGGATCCAGTCTGTGAGGAGCCCAGCTCCCATGGTCCAACTCTGGCCCAGGGCATGGGGTGAGTTTGACACCCCTAACTAGAGGAAACATACTTACTCCCTGCTTTCTTGCATTTTTTGGCTACATATCCGCCAAAAGGGAAGGCCAGTGATCCAAATCAACATAAGCTGTGATAACAAGATACAGTGACTTCTCTTCAATGCCTTGTTAAATGGTTTTGGATCACTGGCAGCTCAGTGCAGCTCCTCAGATACCTGAAAGTTTTCTCACATCAGCTAGGGTGGTGGAGCCAACTTGCCACAAGTGGCACAGGTAGACTGTGTGTGGCATGCATTAGACTGGGGAGCAAAGATGTAGCACAGCAGCATATAAGGCAGGGAGCAGAAAGCAAAGCAGCAAATTGGGCAGAGAGCACACAGAAGGAAGCAGAAAGGAGAGCAGAAGATCAATCAGAGACTGGAGAGGCCACAGTGCTGGGAGCAGAAAGCAAAACAGCAGATCTAGTAGGGGAAGGGGATCAGAGTGGCACTTGGGGAGGGTGTGGGGCTAATTTGTTCTACGCCTGCCAAAAAAGGGTGGCTCCTTTTGAGCTTGGCTGCTAATTCCCTGGTTGGTTCATTGTGTGCAACGACTCACCATGTCTGGGTCAGCTTGTTAGTTCCTTGTTTGCTGTTCTATGCAGACTGTGTATAGACTAGAGGTTTATTTAATCTTGGCTACTGTGTGTCCATGTTCTTGAAATATATCCTTTATATTCTGTTAGAATTCTTCCTTACTAGTGTTGAAAAATATTCTGGGTACTGAATTGCAATTATATTGATGATTCGTATAGTTTTGCTGCTCCTGGGTTGACTGCAATATTCCAACTAATATTGTCTTACTGTTTCCTAAATTTCTTACCAACAGCCTGAATTTATCCGCTGGGCTCAAAATGGTTTTATTGCACATCACTAGCGTCTGGGCACATTTTTTCCTGTCAGTGAATTCAGGATTGCATTGCAGCTAGAATCGAAACACAGCTTGAACTGAGTTGTTAATTGCCCTAATAGTGTAACTGCAGTGTGACAGTAGATCGGTTGGCAGCCTTTTTCTGCAGTGCATATACACTGAGTTTTCAGAACTGCTCAAGTCAGACTGAAGATATCTTCCTCTTCATAGTTTCATAGTTGTAGGGTCAGAAGGGACCTTGACAGATCATCAAGTCCGACCCCCTGCCATGGCAGGAAAGGGTACTGGGACCAAACGACCCCAGCAAGGTGTTCGTCTAGCCTTCTCTTAAAGACCCCCAGGGTAGGAGCCAGCACCACTTCTCTTGGAAGTTGGTTCCAGATCCTAGCCGCCCTGACTGTGAAGTAGCGCCTCCTGATATCTAGTCTAAATCTACCCTTTGCCAGCTTGTGACCGTTATTTCTTGTCACTCCTGGGAGTGCTCGGGGGAACAGGGACCCCCCCAATACCTGCTGGTCCCCTCTGACTAGTGTGTAAACGGCCACTAGGTCCCCCCTCAGCCTTCTCTTGTGGAGGCTGAACAGGTTCAGGTCCCTTAGCCTCTCCTCGTAGGGCCTGCCCTGCTGCCACCTGATCATGCGAGTGGCCCTCCTCTGGACCCTCTCCATGTTGTCCACATCCCTCCTGAAGTGCGGCACCCAGAACTGGACGCAGTACTCCAACAGTGGCCTGATCAGTGTCACATAGAGGGGGAGGATCACCTCCTTGGACCTGCTTGAGATGCATCTGTGGATGCATGACAAGGTGCAGTTGGCCTTCCTGACCGCCTCCCCACACTGTTGGCCCATGTTCATTTTGGCATCAGTAATGACTCCAAGATCCTTTTCTGCCTCTGCACTGACAACAAGGGAGTTCCCCAGCCTGTAGGTATGCTGCTGGTTCTTCGTCCCCAGGTGCAGTACCTTGCACTTGTCAGTGTTGAAACCCATCCTGTTCTCATCCGCCCACCCCTGTAACCTGTCTAGGTCCGATTGCAGCCTATTCCTCCCTTCATACACATGAGTAAAGATCTACTAAATTCATGGTTCTATGGATTTCACAGAAACTGGGAAATCTGGGATTGTCCATGAAACAAACTTAAAACCCTTAATAATAAAATGTTGGCTTTCCAGGGGGAACCAGCACTCCTGGCTGGCAGGGTGGCACAAAGGACAGCAACAAGATGGTGGCTGTCCTCTTGTCTCTTGATATATATCTCTACCTATTCTTTCTATTTTTTTTTTCAAGTAATGAAACAGTGTCTTCCTATAGTCTTGTTCTGTCTTGGATTCAGTGATGTAGTCATTCCTGTCAACAGTGTCTGTCTCGTTTGTCATCTTTACCAATGAGATAGTAAAGAAATTTTACTTATATGTTCTCCCCCTCATTACTCTTGGTCAGCTCTGTATGCAAACTTGTGCAAGACTTCTTTTCTTTGGTCTGGAAATGAGGCATTTGTAGAGGTCCCATTGCTTGCTTGCCTTTTAATCATAAACTACATTGTGGGTCTCAAGACTGATCACTGCCACTATGTTTCCTAATTCCACGTGTTGAATAATAGCATGAAACCCTGCCAAACAACATGCTTAAAAGCCTAAATTGGCTGTGTATTAATAGAACTCTATCCAGAGATGCTGCAAATGTGGCTGGCGTTCTGGCCATGTGCATATCTGCTGAGTCTCTAGTACCAGTTGCAGTTATGCTGCTCCTTTCAAGTTATGCTTCTCCCTCCCAGCAAGTGGCGGCATGGACTAGTGGGAAAGAAGAAAAAAGGGGAATAAAGGAAATATAGACCTTATTCTTTGGGATCAGATCAGTTCCTGGAACTCTTATTGACACAGGGGGAAACTTCCATGGAAATCCAGGACTCTTTGAGAGTCATTAGAAAGAGTTGATTTATAATCCTGGGCTGTTGACAGATGTGGAAAAAAACCCCAGGGCTTTACCGGTAGAGGCAACGCTTTTGTTCAACCCGGCTCCTCGGAGTCTGTATAGATTGCGTGCTTCAGCAAAGCTTTTTGGCACTTTTCTCTAATAGCTGATTGAATCAGCTAGAACTTCAACTACCTATTTCCATCAAATTTTCTCTAGGATATTCTTACACTAATATCAGCTTCCTAGATTCACATGCAAAATGACACCTTACAAACAGTTGTATACAAAAAATATTCACAGGCCATTGCACTTCTACAAAACGATAATCATTCCAGATACACCAAGAAAACTAATCCATAGCAGCCCTCAGATACCTGGGATTGAATCAGCTATTAGAGACAAGTGCCAAAAAGCCCTGCTGAAGCATGGGATCTGTACAAACATTGTGTGAGCCAGGTCAAACTAACATGATGCCTCTTCTGGGCATGTGCTGCGCAGGAGTGTACCAAGCTTAAAGAGCTGTTTTTTTGGAGGGGGTGGATATCTGCAAGCAGTCCTGGTTCCTGCAACTTCCTGTAGCGAGGAACACAGATCATGTGGCAAGTTGAAGCGATCCATACAACAAGAGAAAATACATCTTTGCACAGGGTGGGTAGAATATGCGTGGGATCAGTAGCTGCTTCTTATTGCTCCAAAACTATCTGGGGCTCATCCTCCCCTGGATGTATTGTCATCTTTGGAGGAAGAAGGCTACCTATATCCTCACCCAAATGAGGTCATTGAGTGTTAGCCATAGGGAGAGGGTACCCAAAAAGTGTGTGAAAGGATTCCAGAAGCAGCTTGTTTCTATTCCCAGTCTCAGCAACTCACAGCAAGGGGTCAGTGTGAATAAAATTGTACTGTGTGTACCACAGATTGCAGTGTTGCAACCTGTTTCTCATCCTGCTTCTAGTATCTAGATATTAGGGGACATACTCAGCAGCTCCCAGTTTGAAACCTTTCAAGTAAGTTCCTAATGGGAATTTGGACAATCTGTGTCTTGCAGATGACTGGCAACCTTCCCCTCCTTCCCCCTGCCTTCAGGCATTATCATTTGATCTTGTGTGTGCTCCCAGGTGCCCTCTCCAGAATCACAGTAACAGTAAGATCAATGTTAGGGAAGAATAAAATCTATTTATCTCTTTGTGGATCAGAGTTCTGTATGAGGGATGAAGCTAAAGCAAATTCATGTTAATAGTTTCTGGAATAATATGGTTTCAGTGCAAATAAACCTAGCCTGAAGATACATATTAAATAAATGTCAACAGAAGGCAGTGATAGCCATGGAAAACTGGTGATGCTGTCATCAAAACAGATATCCAGTTTTTATGGGCACCATATAGGAGTTCAGTTATATGGATCAATGAACAGTTAGCTTCTGATGATGGGGTTAGGGAGTTATGGGGGGGACATAACAAGGCAGAGTTGGGAAGAATTTCTCTCAAGGCATGGTCATGGTGTGATCTTGAAGTACATCTTATGATTGTTTAAAGTCCTTTCTTATAGATTCCAGTGTGGGATGATATGTGACAATCTGGATTGTGCAGTATGGTGCTCTCTGCTTTGTAATCCCTGCCTGATCTGCTGCTTTGCTTTTTGCTCCCTGTCCTATCTGCTACTGTGCTGCCTGTCCACTCCCGATTGTTGTAGATTTGTATGGGATAATCAAATTATTCTAAAATGTACTTTATTTTTCTGGATTGTCCTTCTTAGGTAAAAGCAAATTTTAGATTGGTAAGGGTGCTTGTCCTGAGTATTCTTCTGGGAGTAGATATGATGATATCTGAGGGCTGCTATGGATTACAGTTTTCTTGGTGTATCTGAAATGATTATGGTTTTGTAGAAGTAAGTGTGGTGGTCTGTGGATATTTTTTGTATACAAGTTTTTGTAAGGTGCCATTTTGCATGTGGATCTAGGAAGCTGATATTAGTGTAAGAATATCATAGAGAAAATTTGATGGAAATAGGTAGTTGAAGTTCTAGAAGAAATCAGTGAATACATCCATGTCTTCAGTTCAGGTGCTGAAGATGTCTTTTTCAGATGTTATGAGTATAGTGCAGGTCTGGTGTTAGATTTTTCTGAAAACTCTTCCAGGTGGATATTGGAGAGCCATCTTTGGGTGGCAGCACACCTCAACTGAATTGTTGCAGGAGTGTCTTTGAGCAGGAACCAGTTCACAATTGTTGTGGTTCAGAGTTGTCCGCATGTACACTACCAAGAGTTCTAAGGACTCTTGGTTATCTTTTAGGCAAGTAGATCTTTTTCAAGATGCTGCACAATATATAGGTGTGCCAACACTTACATACGATTCACAAGACAAACCTAGAGGTTTCAAATAGAAATCCAGTGTCAAAAACATTCTGATATGTTCGTAGGTTTTTTGATTTCTTTACAGCAGAAGAATTGGTCTATTATTTTTCTGTAGTCAAGAAATAAGTGAAAGCTATAAACTAGTGTTTTCTGAGGGGGGCTTTGAGTCCAAAAAGGTTGAGAACCACTCTTGTAGGCATTGCAGTACTTTTCAGTTGCCACCAGGAGGTGGGAGTGAGTACCCAGTGGAGCATGCCTTGCCTTGCCTTGCCTGCCAGAGTTTCTGCAGGATTTTCTTAGTGGACAGAGATAGATCCTGATTGGGAGGAAAGCTGCCTGGACCCTTGTTTCTTCACTCCCAGGGCCTGGGTTTTCAGGGGGCTGCCTAAGATTTCTATCTCAGACTGTAGCTTTAAAAAGACTTACCTTAGAAAGCTGCTTAATTTCTTTCAGTTCACGCCCCCCTCCCCTCCAACACTCTGAGGTTGGTGGCTGGGGAGGTGGAAGGGTTCATCTTTAATGGTGAACATCAATCAGTTGCTGGGTGAGGAAAAAACAGATCCACTGCAAAATGAATACCACAGAATGTCTGTTAACTCTGTGCTCTGTCAGTGGAAAGTGGCTCATTAATTGTTAATTGTTCTTTGCCAGGCACGGATTAAGATTCACTGGGGCCATGGTCTCAGGCCCCCTCCCCACAACTGGGCTCCCCCGCAACCACAGGCTCTGTCTCTGGCAGGTGCAGCAGGAGCAGCAGCTGGAGTGGGACACGCTGTCCCCCCAGGCCCGGGGCAGGAGCCACGGCCACCCCTGCCCACAGGTCTGTGCTAGAGCCGACGCTAGGGGTGCAGAGCTTCTGCCTGCTGGGTGTGTGTAGCACAGACTGAGCTCCGGGGGCAGCCCCTCACCCTATCGCAGCTCAATCTGACTGCAGTGGCACTGGCAAACAGCACCCAGAAGCCATAGTGTGTGGAGTCGTGCATGCCCAGCCTGGCCTGGCTGCCAGTTTTGTCCACAGCGAGGCAGGGGCTGCTGGGCCCAGGCCCAGCTGGCCCATGTGTTAATCTATGTTCCTTGCCCTCCAAGCTGTACCCCCACTACCTGCCATGCCTTGCGTATTCTACCTTGCACAAACATCCCTTTGCAATTGCCTGCCTTGTAAATTAATTGAACGGGTTTCAGGCTCCCCCAACACTGACTGCTCCCCCAAATCAGCCTAGGATGCTATGGATTGAGGTCAGTTGCAGGCAATGGAAATAATCGAGTGGCTTTGTTGGGAAAGTCCTTGTAAAGCTGGACCATGGAGACCTTGGGCATCCCCCCAGAGCACCCAGTACCCTGGGACCCCAGAAGCAGGAGCACCTTCCTCAACCCTGCTCCCCTTCCAGCCTGAGACACTGTGGAGTATGGTCAAGTAACATTAATAAATTTGAGGGCAGTAGAGTTCTGGCTGCATAGGGATTGGGGTGGGAAATGTAAGGAGCAGTACTGTGTGGAAAGCCTGGAGGACTGACCAGATACTGGTTATGGAAAACTTGGTGTTTGCATATAGCGCTGCAACAATTCCTGGAGAAATGGTTCAAAATAATACGTTATTATCCAAGTATACCGTTGAAACATTCCAGGAGGTTTAAACTGGCTTATACATCTGAATACTTGTGGTTTAAACCCCATTTAGAACAGTCTAAGTGTTATTTGTGCCCACACCCTTTGTACCAATAGCTGTACACATGATTTGGAGAAAGTGATGGTAAATGAAGGCAAAATTGTTGGGGAAAGATGAAATGGATGAGTTGAACAATATGCTGTGATGGGATAGCTGAATTTGTCTGTTGTATTGCAGGTATTTGAGGCGTACCAGAAAACACAAGACTGTGATGTCTTGGTGGTGCGAGATACTCGTACGGATGGTGTTTTCAGAGGAGTGGATTCTGTTGAGGAAGTGTGCATCTTGTAGAAAACTTGCTTTTTGAATGCAGAGCAATTTAAGAATGGTTTCTACGAGCCCCAATGGTTTCTGTGAACCCTGAGCTACCCTCAGTGAGGGCACCTCAGTTGAATATGATGTGTCTGCCAGCATTTCCTTATTTGTCTCTCTTGGGGAATGTAACATGTTGGGCAGGCGAATGGGGGATTAATTTGTACAGTTTTGCTTGGGGCTGACAGGTTGGTGATGATATCTTTGAGTCAGAGGGTTAGCAGGGTGTGAGATCCCCCTTGACTTCCTTATCTGCCTTGTTGATATAGTCCTCAGGATTTAGGATGTCTGCGGCTCCTCCTTTATCTGTTTTGTTTTTGTTATGACAGTCAATAGGTCTGATCCTACTCCATCCGCTTTCCCCTGGAGAGAAATTTGCCAGGTTCTGGAATGGGATAAATTGTTTTCACTCAAAAGTATTAAAACAACCTCTACTGTAAGAAGAAGATATGAATTATACTGCCTGTGGAAATTACCTCGATGGGAAGGAGGTTCACGAGAGGAAGTATTCCCCTGCTGCCAATAGGGTACTGATTGGCTCTGATTCTCCTTTCAAGTTCGAAGGAGGCCTACGATTTGTGCCTTACTGCTATAAGAAGGATACACTTTCCTTAATTTTAAATCAGCATTCATCAGTGTTTTTTTCCTTACAGATTTTCTTACCAAAGCTTCTGATAATTATCTCTAATTAATTGCTTTTAAAAGCCACATCCTATTTCTTGAACTTTATTTTCTTATTTTACTAAAATTTACTCAAATAATTAATTTTCTTTCC
>NW_005841902.1:1984487-2017702 GCF_000455745.1 Alligator sinensis
TTTCCCTAAATTACATTTTCTGAAGCTGTTTGCCTGAAAAATATTGTGGGGTTTTTTTAACTTTCTGCAGTAGAATTAAGAACGTCTGACATGTTTTTTGTTCCAAAATCTCACTGAAGGTATGAGAAAATTGTTATAAGTTAAAAAAAGAAGCTATTTGTGGGACTAATATAAAGCAATAAAATAGATGCAAAGCATTTGTTATAGAGAAACAATAAAAGGAGAAGACCATATGTATGTTTTGTTCTAATCTTTTTTTTGTTTTGCTCTGGCATTAGCCAAAAACATTTGTCATCTGTAAAAGATTAATTTTGTGGTCTGATCTTTTTTTATTCAGTTTCTCCTTTTGACTTTCCAGGTTGTAATGTCTTCTGCTATGTTTATTTAACATGTCCTTTATTTCTATTAAATCATCTTCAACTCTAATGTGGTAAAAGAAGTAAATGTTTGATATCTTGCAGTTATAAAAATGATTTTATAGAGCAAAGCCTACTGCTGTAAAGCTTAGCAATTTTTAAAATATCCATTAAATAGTAACAAACCACAAACGAATCACTGGTTTCCAGATTTGAAAATGTATTTGAATCAATCCAACACATTGTTTAGAACAGTGGGGGCCAGCCTTTTTGGCAGTCATGTCACAAATGAAGTTTGTGCCCTTCCTGGCTGTGTCTACACAAGACGCTGACTGCACAGTTGTTACTGCACAGTCATTTAGGACTTGTGTATACTAAATAGTACTTGTACTATTTAGTATTTGTATACAAGTACTAAATGACTGTTCAGTAACCAGAGTTACAGCACACTAGTGTTGCCAAATGGCTTTTAGGTGATGCTGACTGCGTAGTAGCTTGTTACTACTGCACAGTGGCATTGCGTCACTTTGTGCCATGTGATGCTATTATGCAGTCTGTCATGTGTAGACGTGCCCCTGAGTACCATCCCAATCCCCTTCCTTTGATTTCTGCTCCCTGCGTGAACTGCCATGTGCCACACAAAGGCCAGGTACAGACATTACACTTTTACAAGTATAAGTAGGGACCTACTGAAATCATGATTTCATAGCTTTTGCGAAATGTGGCATTGCCTATGAAATCCGCAGGAAAAAAAAATTACTGAAAACAAAATGCTACCTCCCCAGAGGGAGCCAGTGGTCCTTATGGTGCTGTAGCAGCCCACTGGGGTTGGGTAGGAGGGAGGCGGGGCTGTCCAGTTAAAAAGCTGTTGGCAAGGTGGCTGCCACCCCCCCTTGACCCTCCCAGCTGATTGGCTGCAAGATCTGCCTGTCATGTGGCCCTGCCCCTCTCTTCCAATTGGCAGCAAGGGGCAGGGCCACATGACAGGCAGCCCTCACATCCAATTGGGGTGAGGGGCAGGACCACCAGGGCCCCTCGGCCCATCAGAGGCTCCACCTGCAAAATGAGTGCCAGGCCTGTGAAATCGGTGGGCAGCCACCTTGAATTAAGTAGTCCCTAGGTATAAATGGTTTGAAACCAGTCTAAGCCCATAACAGAACAGAAGTTTGGCGCACATAGACTGGTTTAAAAATGACAGAACCTGGTCTAAGATTGCCGCCCCCTCCCCACAAAGGGCGAATATGTGTTCTGTTCACTGCTGATGTAAACTATGCTGCTTACAGAAAACTCTGTAATTTAGATCAATTCTGCCTTGAGCTTTCTGAATATCTGTACCTAGCCACAGAGGCTGTCCATGTCACCTGTGGCATACGTGCTGCAGGTTGGCCCCCCTGCTTTAGAACATGGACTGTTTTTTTTACTGTTTCTATATATTCAGCTTCTACAATGGGGTCCTATTCCTGCTTTGGGCCTCTGGACTCTGTTCAATTTAGATTTTAATAGATACACTGAAAAGGAATCTACAAGCTAAGGGCCTGGGAGTTTATGGTTTGAAAAATAGGCTGGGATAATGTCCTTTGGACTGTGGAATCACCTATCACTCACTAAAGGAAAGGTAGGCATTAGTCTATGAGGGCTCTAGTTGTATTATAGTTTTTGGATAGCATTTTTAGTGTGGATTCACCTAATTTATTTAGAACCTTTGGTTCTATAATATAAACAGTTTTGTATCTAAGTAGTATCCCACGATCCTCCTACCTATAAAAATGTCTTAACATTTTAATGGAAGCTGCTATTTAAAGAATGAAGTATTTAATTTATTGTATTTTATCCTGACACATCTTAATTACATTTTGGTACATCTTTAGAGATCACTGTACAAGCGCTCAGCAAATAATAAATCTTAAAGACAGTAGGAGCTGTGAAAGTGTTTTCCCTTAACTTGCTGTGGTAGTTAGCCTGTTTTGAAGCTGCGTGTCTGTTTTAGCAAGTAGACTGAATAAGCAGCTATGTGATCTTTCAGTCTTGCTATGCCTACATTTCAGGATCTGGAATGGTAAAAGGCCCCACCATCCCTGTTTCTCAAATGATTCCTTGCCATCAAACACAGTTTCCCAAGGCTATGGGTCTACATTTTGGAGGAATAATCTTCCTTTACACAGCATAATGTAAGGTGCTTTGATTTGCTTCTAGGATTGAGGAAAGGAGATTGTTACAACAGTGTTAAGAAAAGGTTTGGGTGTACTGTACTTTCCAGGGCAGGTTAATAGGGTGTAAGTAGATTTCCTGTCTTTTTGATTCAAGATGTTCTAACTGTAGCCTCTGTAACTAGGTTTTGGAGAGATACTGTGTGGCAGCTGCGTTCAAGAAGTCTGTCAGTCAGCTGCTATATGCAGCATTGCCCTAAACTGTGGAGCTGTGTCTTAGAATCTGGTAACAAAAGTTACTGACTAAAATGTTACATTTCAGACACTAATCCAGATAGCTCACTTGACAGAATAAAGCTAATCCATTCCTTGTTAGAATTGCTGCCTACAGCCTCTGAAGGACATAACAAATACCCCACGCCTAAGCTCCACAGGGTTCTCCGTTGCCGGAAAGTACAAAAAGACGGGTGTTTGACTGGGAGGTTCAGAGACAAGAGAAGTAAGCTTTTTATTACTTTTTTTCCCAAAAGGGGGAAACATAATTTACAGTTACTGAATTTTTAAAAATCTATTATATCCATATTCTGGAACAACGTCACATGTAAATCAGGATTAGGTTTTGATTGTGGCAGTCAGAGTGGAAGAAGAGAAGCCCCAGACTAGTAACACGCCTTTTAATTGAAGATATTGAACTGGACCAAAAGTAAACAAGGGATCTGTACTGATAGTATGATAGGTGGAGAAAGATCTATTCGGTAAACTGGTCTAGGGTATCTGTTAGGATTCTCTTTTTATTTTGACAGGATCCATTTTTGTTATAGTCTGTACTGTAAGAAATTGCTCCCACAACCTTTACATGACCAGGAATTTCAGAAATTTTAAATACTGTTCCAAATTGATCTAGCTGCCTCACCAAAAACAGAAATGACAACATTTCACAAAGACTAACGCAATGGTAAATTGTAGTACACACTCCTTTGTATCCTAATGCTATATATCCCTAATGCTATATATCCATATATTTTCTATGGATGGACCACACTTTTTATACAGTAATGTCTTTATTGGCTCCTCTATCCTCTAATATATAATTTTGAAGACCACTGGTTCTCCATGTTTGCCCCATGCAGATCTGGGAGCACAGCTTCCGTCCCCCATGCCCTCCCAGGGTGTGTGCAGCAGCAGGAGCTGCCTCCCCCTCCCCGTGCCCCCTGGACAAGCCGCGGCTCCGTCCTGTGCCCGCCCCACCCTGGCTGGGCATCGCCTACCCCAGCCTCAGCCCCACTCCCTAACTGGGGGGGGGTGCTGATCTGCCCCCCATACCCCTTCTCTCCCCCCTCCCCTTCCACCACAGAAGACTTACCAGCTGGATGCAGCTGTATCAGAAATTGGATCAATATTGGCCAATATGCCTCCTTAAAAATTGGATATCGGTACAGGTCCCCAACATCTCCTTCAGTGCACCCCTAAATCTAACCCCTCTCCTTTTGCCTTACGGCTGTTGCATGTCTTCTGTCTTTACACGGCATACTATTATAGAGTGCATTTCAGCTGAGGATTTTAAACAGTGCTTTTTAAAAATAGTGTTACTGAGCATACTTTCTGAGTACACTGAACCATATTTCATTTCCTCAGCAGGGACTGAAAAAGCACACTTCTCTTGAAAATGTACACTAGAGGAAATGGCAAATTGTATTTATGTTAATAGTATATGGGGAACGAGGGAAATCATATTTTGTCCATTCCCCGGGGGGATCAAGACAGGTGTGTTGAGGGAACTATGTATAAGAACTATGTATAAGAAATGGAAAAACAAATCTGAGCTGTAAAAATCTTATGGCAGAAAAGTTTGTCTTGTCCTATACACCAGTATTTCTCCTTTTTTAGTTGTTTTATTTACAAGAGTGTCTCAAGTCCCTGTATATATAGCTCATGAGACTTGAGTCACAAGTCTCATTCTGTTCACTGGGGAATTTATTCTTCTCTTGTTCATCTTGAGTTGCACTGTTTCCTTTGTGGCATTTACTGGTATAAACTGTATTCCTTTTTGAATGCTAGTTTTGACTGGCTTGTGTTTCTTCCTTTTCCCACATGCATGTGGATGTTAGGCTTTTATTTTCATAAGTATTCTCTTCCCTGTGCATTCATTTTTAATATTCTTTATATAAAATCTTTAAGATGAGCAAGGCTGGAAAGGTCATCCATTCTTTTGAGTGACATGAGGTAGGGGTTTTCCCTTGATCAACAATTGACTTTATTCAGAGTTGAAGAGAAAGTGTGGAGGGGAGGTCTAACTCCTTCCCTGTTCCGGAGTTAGGACATGAAGTGACTGCATAGCTTTCTCTGGCTTGCGGCTCCTAAATCAATCTGTGTTCTGGACCAGTGGCGACAGCCTCTCCTTCCTCTGCCGCACCCCACTAGTGCAATATATATGGGATAAGGCCATAGGATCTGCTTAATCATGGGTTTTGTATTGCTGCATCTTGTTCCTTCCTATGTCTTGTATCTGTGTTGGCTCAAAGATGCTGTTTGTACAAAGGACTCCCCTGAGCAACTGCTCTGTTGGCAGCCCTCATTTTAAGCTGTGTAGAGTGCCTTTTCTTAGTCTTTCTTCAACAGGATGAATCTTTCTTGTGGAAATCAGATTGATAAGCCCCTTAACTTTTACCAAATGTAAAAATAAGATGTCCTTGGTAACCATTGTTTTAGCCCTCTGACAAAACAATGGTTACTAAAGATGTCTTATTTATTTTCAAATACTTACTAGCGAAGAAGGTTGGTGGATTAATACTGTGGATTGTTTTTACTGTTATTTGCCTATCTGTTAGTGTTTTATTGTTATTGCAAGTTTTAATCTGGCTTAGGTAAATATTGTCCCAAATTAGTTATCCACTGGGAGCCCCATGTGGAGGCACCAAAAGCAGTGGCTCTTGACTGGATTGCTGGTAAATTGGGAGGGGAGCTCCTACCTGCCATCAGGGGGTGGGCATGGGGTTTGTGGGTGGGCGTGGGGTGTGTGTCGGTATGAGTGGGATTTGTGGGTGGGTGTGGGCTACATGGTGTTGGGCTGGGCCGGCCAGCTCTGTGCCTCCACATGGGACTTTCACCACTCCAGCCACGTGTGGATGCATGGAACCAGCCCAGCCTGATGGCACATGACTTCATGCCTCCGTGTGTGGCTTCCCACTGGAGTGCTGGAAGCCCCATGTGGAGGCGCAGAGCCTGCCTGGCCTGGCCCAATGGCGTGTGGCTCCCAGTCTGTGCACTGTTGGGCTGGGCTGGGCGGGTGAGTGGGAAGCCGCATGTGGAGGCATGGAGCCCACCCAGCCTGATGGCATGTGATTCTGTGCCTCCATGTGCAGCTTTCACTGGAGTGCTGGAAGCCCCACGTGGAAGCACAGAGCTGTCCCGGCCTGATGGTGTGTGGCTCCTGCCTGCAGTGCCGCAGGCCCCACATGCTGGCACAGAGCCAGCCTGGTCTGGTTTGAAAGCGCAGGCCAGGCTGGGCTGGCTCCAGGCTGCCATGTGCAGCCGCCAGAACTCAGCTGGAGCCATGTGCCACTGGGAGCTCTGTCTGCTGCAGCCATGAGGGCCCTGAGGGCCCTCTGCTGCTGTAGAGCCTGCGGCTGTGCGGGCTGTGCACCATGGGGAGGGATGAGGATGTGTGGCGGAGGCCCACATCCACCCACAAAACACACACGAATCCCGATAAACCCCACATACTCCCATAACCACCCCCCATAAACCCCACCCCTGCCCACAAACCCCACATACACCCACACCTCTTCACAACCCCCACAAACCTCACACATACCCACCCCCACACACCCTCACAAATCCCCCCCACACCCACTCCTCAACCATACAAAGTACCTGCATATATTTCTAAAGAAGGTTCACATAATATTATATTTAATTTATTTGTAAAAAAAAAAAAAAAGGTAATTGATTTTGCATGATTTTGAATGTTTCTGTGCATAATTCCCTGGGGTATAACTGAACGACTTTAAAATGACTGATGTTAAAGCTGTTATACCAATGTTCACACTGTTGTGTATATTGTATGGATAAACAGAGACAGTGAGTTTTTAAAAAGGCTCTAAATCTATTGCTTTCTATGAACACTATATTTGCTGACTTTTCCCCACAAGGTTTTTATTAGAATATACTTATTTGTATATTTATTTTCAAATCTGGAACATGATGGACAAGAGCTTTTTGTAACCTTTTCATTTTTTTGGTTTTCCATATCCTCTATCCCTTGGGGTAGAAGATTTAGATGTTCTTTGTCTGACAAATTATTTTTTTGACTATTTGGGGTTGGTAATACTGCCCTTGTGCTAAAAAAGTAGTGCTTTCTTAGGTGAATTGAAAGGTCCAGATTTTAACTAATTGCTATCAGTAATATAATATGTAATCAAGTGTATGATTTGTTTTAAAAAAATAAGGGGGAGAAAGAGGGAGATTACCATATTTCTTTGCATATAGCATGCCCCTGAATATAACATACACCCTATTTTTGCAAGGCCCCAAGAACAAAAAATCTTACCATGGAGTAGGGGTAAGTAGCAGGAATCTGAGGTCTCTGGGGCTGTGTACCAGGACTCGATACTCAACACACTGGTTGTGGGGCTTCATGGCATGGCTCAGGGACTGTGTGGCCTATCAAGACCTGATCCAGAAGACTGGTCCTGGGGCCATGCAGTGCAGATGCATGGTTAACTAGGACTCGATTTGTAATGCTGCTTCCAGCGAGGCGCTGGGTCTGACCCCCGACGCTGGCTCTGGAGTCGCGTGCTGAGTCCAATGCCATGTGCTGGTTTGAACCTGGTGCTCCAGCCACAGATCACCCTTACACACTGTCCTAATCTGGTGCCATGTTGGGGCAGGGGGGTGGTATGGGGGTGCTCTGCACATTTTCCAAGGGGGTCGGGGAGAGGGAGGTAGTGGTGGTAACATTAATTGCTGTGGCTCCCAGAGCTGCAGCAATTAATACTGCCTGCCACTGTTCCATCCTTCCCCACTCTCCAAATTTCCAGACCCTCAGGGAACCCTTTTCCTTACATGTAATGTGCACCCCAATTTTCCCCAGTTGGTTTTAGGGGAAAAAGAATAGGCTTTGTGTGAGAATGTATGGCATTAAATTCATTAGACAGCTGTAAGTAAAGGGCTTTTTTGCATTAAAAGCTAAAAGACAATAACAGATGTAGAATTATAAAAACATTCCCCTCTTGATTACATCCTTCATGTTAACCTGAAAAGCAGAGACAGTTTAGATTTCTCCATTGTATAAAAATCCTACAAGAGCTTTGTTTTGACTAATATACATGCATAGTTTCTTGTAAAAATAGTGGATGTAATGAGGAGTAATAAGGTTCATGCAACATGATGCATTTAGCTTGGATAAATTTGTATACTCGCACTTGTGTGCATGTGCAAGCTCGTGCATACTTGCACATTATTTTACTGCTCTTCTAATGAAACATTGGTGATGACAAATTCAGATAGTACAAATTTGAGCCCCAGCTGGGTGACACATTTTAGGGTAATTTACTGGTTACTATTCCACCACTGCTGCTTTGACACGAAGGGATTATTATTTTACTCCTTTATAATTTTAGAAGCTTCTTGTATTCTTTATGGAATGTATATAAACTTAAATTCTCCCCCACTCCCTCCCTGCAGATGAGATGTTAGCAGAAACATTCTCCCTCACCCTTCAGAGTCTAGAGTCAACATTTATATCTGTCTGATTGGAATTGTTACCTTTTCAGGGACAGAGGATGGCCCAAGATACCACTGTGCCTAAATTGAACTTTGAGTACTGGCTGAATAAAGCTGTTGAATGGGGTCAGACCACTACTTTGCAGTCCCAGCAAGATGTCTGCCTTCATCTGCCTAAATTACAGGAGTTTCTACAGCAGATTTATGAAACCCTGAAACATATGGTAAGTAACTTAAGTGGAAGAATGAACTGTTTTGAAGATGGCCTCAGAAACAATCTGCATCCCATGTTTTGACAAAACCAGAAAGCTAACGGTAGCAGAGACGTTTGTGGTATTGACCTAATGTATTGCTGGATCAGAGAGGCAAATTGGGGAAACAGCCACAGGTAATGCAAACAGGAATGTGTTTCCTGTGTCCCTGATTTATTGTGAAGGACCTTTTTCTTCTTGATTGGCTATGTTATCACATGGGATTTCCTAGCCAATCAAGCAGCCTCTTTTGAAAACTCTTTAAAATAAACAAGAATTTGATTCTGGTTGTCAGGTCATAAATTGGATTATTTAGAGGCCTTAACATGCAAAATTGTAACTGATCCCTTAAATCTTAGAGAGTCTGCTGACATGCTAACCCCAGTCCTATGGCATATACAGTGATTTCCATGAGTGTGGTCAGATCACTGGTAAATGTTGCTCACTGTTTGGTTTAGTGATTTGAGTAATTGTAATCTCTTGTTTTCTTTCTTTTTTTAGATGAAACCTGTTTTAGGAAATTTAAATTTTTTTTTGTGACTTTTGAATAGCCTTCAATAATATCATCTCATACTGCAAGGTTAAAATGTTCACACAAAGATAAAAATAGGAATAATAATAACAAAAATCTTCTAAAATTAAATTGGATTTTTAAAAGCATTTTTTCAGAGATTTTAAGACAGCAGCATGACTTTTTAAATTTATAAGATTACTTCTTAGGTAAGTCACTTCTGAGGCTTGGATGAAAATGGGCTTTCTGTACATGGCCCCAGAAAGTCTAGGGCCAGCCACAAACGTGAGACAAATCTGAGGAATTTATTGCAGCAGCAGGAGATGGTTATCGTTTCTGCTACTTGCACATTATCTCAGCACAGTGCCATTTTTAAAAGCCTTCATTTATGAGACAGTAAAGCTACAAAAATGGAAAAATAAGACTGATTGTACACAAGAGTATAAATAAGCTACTACCTACTACTTTTATAGTGAAGCTGCATTCTGTTTAGTAAAATGTGCTTTATTTGTTTGGTTTTTGGTAAATTAAATGCCTGTTAAATTGCAGGTTGTGACTCACCAGTTATGATATCCGTTAGCATATAGTGAGCACAAATAGTATCAATTAGCTATTTTAAGCTATAGCTGTTATTAGTTTCTTCAGATTCCACTGCATAGTATAAAAGTGTTAGAAATCAACAAACACATACTCTAATTGTGTCTTATCATTAATTTTCTTTTTGTATAGTATTCTTTTCTTACTATACAAAAAGAAAATTAAGTTTATTTTCTTACATAATTAAGGAAATTAATATGAGCCTTAACTAACCTAAGTACAGTATAAAGTAAGAGCTGACACCAGGAAGCTTTGGTTTTATTAAATTCCTGAAATGTTTTGTTTCCAACATGTACCTTAGCAGAAACCATGGGTAATGTCATTCACTGCTATGTAGGTCACTCATGATATGTGTTTGATGTACAGTACATTAAGAATTTTTTTATTGTTTTCATTTACAGAATTCAGTTGCAGCAATCCAGAGGTTTCCCTTAATTGGTCAGTTATTAGGAAGGCTTTGTTGGAATCCCTTTGTTATAGGATATGGTAAGATCCCAAGACTAATTTTCTAGAAGACTTGTAGATTTTTACTTTCACACTGTTTTTTTTTTTAATTTCTGGATTAACATGGAAATGGGTCATATTTTTCCTCTAGTTGAATATGTACTTTTTTCTCTAGTTGACTTATGTTATCATTCATTACAAGTGGTACCTATTATTCTGTAATCTATCCACTCCTTTTCAAAGGAGGATTCTTGAGGAAAATGACATTTATCTACTGAGTTATGACATAGCGTCTTAAATTTTCTGCAGGTACAATTGCATTCTGTGGCATGTTTGAGAAATTTTGACTCTTAGGCTCAGTAAGTTAAGGCCACTGAACATTCAGTTTTCAGGTGTTCCAATAATAATTGGTTTTAGAATGATACTACAACTTTTGTATAAAAGTCTGTTATCTTATTTTTTTTGCTTTCTTTCATCTAATTATATTTTTATCTTGGGCTCCAAAAATGTACAAAATACTGAATTTGAAAAATTAAATTTCAGGTTATTTGCAACAAGATCTTCATTCTAACTTTACCAGAATGCCCCCATTCTGGTGTGTGAAGAAGTGTTTTTTTAATAAAGATTCTTATTTTAATTCCTGGAGTATCCTCATAAAAAGTAAAAAGGCTACAGTAAAGTTACTAGAGTCTGTTCTCCTGTCCTTTTTTCTTTTGTACTTAATGTCACAATAAGTTTCTTCTTTTATTTTATTTCCAGTAATACACATTAAAATTGGCAAGTGCTTAGACCCAAAAGGGAGAGGCCTGAGGAAATTGGAAACATTACTCACAAATTGGTCAGTAGGGGTTGTTATCTGAGAATACAGAATGGGGTGAAGTAAAAGCTGGAAGGAAATGACCCTAAAGGCTATGTTCTACCTCTCAGCAATTCTGGTGCATCAGCCTGGAATGGAGAAATTGCTAAATGAACTAAGATCCCCAACCTATGAGAGCTCTATCCCTGAGCCATTGAGCTAGCTCTCCAAGTAAATATTTTGCTCTTTGTTACTGTTTTTTTAAAGAAGCAAGTTACCCACCATCTAATGCCTTCTTTTGTTCCTGTTCACTTCAAAGGATGTACCTTTCATGGCTGTAATTGGTACTACTCTCAGTCAACTACAAAAGACTAAAAACAAAATAACTCCCCTTTCATCTTTGACCACTTAAACTGTGTTTCTTGTACCTAGAGCATTTTTTTACTTTTTCCTTTAAGACCATGAATATGGGGGGAGGTAAGGGGTGTTCTGCTTTCATTAAGAAAAACCTCATTATCTCAGTTGAACATACAAGTGGCTGAAGAGACTTAAGGTAAACCAGCTGCTCAGTTCATTTAAAGGAGGAGAAGCTTATCACTGGAGCAGGAGCTCTCTGAAATGGCAGCTGGGTGAGACAATAGATGAGGCAGTTTTTTCAGGTTGTGTCAAACTAAACTACCCTTCATGAAAACTTTACCCCTGAGGAAGTAGGCTTTCCCTGATGAAAGGTGTCCTTCAAGACATCTGCTAGGTAAGGATTGTTGAAGACCATTTGCTCAATTTTTCCTTGACCTTTCCTGAAATACTTGATTGATTCAACAAATGTTCCCTGGGCTGCTAAATCTTAAGTGACTCTAGTTACTCCCCCCGCCAGTTATTTAAAATCCTTTCAGGGGCTTCTTAAACTTCAACTATCTCTAGCAACTTGATGGGACAGGAATGCAAATTATTATTTTAGGATTTCTAAGTTGACTGCACAGCCCTTTTTCTCCAGTATTCAAGATAGCTACAATGGGTCACAGTGGTCACAGAGAATGGAGCTGGGGTTAGGGTCTGTCAACTCAAAATATGAGAGCACAGTTGCAGATGCACTAGGTGTGTCTCTGAAGAGAATTGGGAACGCTTACTTAGGCATGTCTCTTGCACAGTTCTCTTTTTGTCTGACCTTCAAACAAGATCATAAGCATACCCTGTCTTTTTTTGTGGATGCCACTCAGGATTCTTTAAAAAAATGTGTAGGGTCTGTACCAGCTCCAAGAATATTGTAACGATAAGTTTCTGTCCTCCTGTATATTGTATTCTCTGGCTGTGCTTTCCTCACAAAGTCTAGAAATCCTAATGAAGTCCAGTTTCAATTAAAAAAGTTCCCTGTCTAGGAAAATGGAGTCTATCATTAGACTTTTTTTTTCAGTCCTGTTTTCATCAGTCTAGTTAGTTATTTAGTGATTCTTTTTTATTTTTAAGTAATTAGATAAGGTTTGCTTGCACTTCCTTCTTTAGATTCTCTCTAGTGTTCAGTAGTTGGAATGATATTGCTGCTCCCTAGTGGCTTATTGGGCAGTATGGATTTGGACATGGGTTTGAAAAATAGATGTAAGAATTTCTGGCTGTAATTCCGCAGGCGGTACCATGTAGGAGATTAAATTAGATAATCTTAGTTCCTCTAGATTTAAGGCAAGAATTAATCTTCTCAAGCTGTCTGATAGTATATCCTTTCTGCGGAGTGAGAAAATTTTGGGAGAAAACCTGGATTCAGACTGGTCTGGCTTAACCGGACAACAAATGTATATTCTCAGGTGACTTCTGAGAAAAGGTAATCTAAAATCTTTTTTTCCTTCACTGTGTTGATTTGTCCTTCACGTTTTCCCCAAACAAGAAAAAAGGGCTGCATATTGGGAGCCATGATCCCAGCTGCAAATGAATGGAGTTCATGAGGTTTACTCTACACTGATATGTAAGTGTCAGACTTTTTTTTTTAAGAGATTAAAAAAAAGACCCCCCAAAAAAACAATCTCTCATTTTAAGTGCTGGAGTTAGATCAGGGGGATTTTTTTTTTGTCTCCGGTGGACCTAAAGATGCCTGTTTACTCATACCTACCACTTCCTCTCTCTAGAATTACTTGAGGTCTTTTTGGACAGTTGACATTTCCAATTCAGCTAATTTTCATTTTGTTTGGCATCTGTTCTGAGTGTTCCCGAAGATATTGTTGGTTGTAGCAGCAGCCATCTGTTGAGTGGATTTCACATAATTCCTCATTGGGACAAATGGCTCATTCAGGCATACTTCTGATGCCAGGCCACCCAGGCAGCATGGGAGGAACTAATTTTGCTCAATTCACTGGGTTTCATACTAATAAATAGAGGAGGAAAAAACATCCTAATTCCCACCATGTCCAAACCACAATACACATCACCTCAGAAGTACGTCTGTTGGGGTGGGGAACTCACATGGCTGACCACTCAGTGCAGGAAACTTGGTCTCTAAGGAAAAATAATCTCCTCATAAACACCCCTGAGCAGCATGTAGCCAGGTTAGCCTTCTTAGTATTCAGAAGGCTAATCTTGGAAAGCACAAATGCACACAGTCTCATGGCAGTACTTGCAGTCCTGAGCTACTGGGGAGGTATGAGTGTGGCTATGATTTTATCAAGGAAGCCTCAACTTTCAGTAAAATGTCACAGAATGTTGCAAATTGATGTAAAATGTATCTAATTTGATACGTTATTTCATCTTAAAAATGATGCATGAATGTACTGATAGCTAATCCAGTCACTAAATGAGGTGGTTGTTCAGCTATTACAGGCACACACATACAGCTCACTGTAATGGGATCCTGCTCCTGGACTGGCCGTGATGCCCCTGGAGCACCCCCCTCTTTGGTATCCACTTTGATCTTTTTTGGGCAGTCTCTCCTTGTACTCACCTGCCACACCTTGATGAGATGATACGTTCAAAAACAGGAGGCTGCCCCAGGGCTTCCCAAGTCAGATCTTTTCCTCATGAGTACAGGTGACCCTAATCATTGCCTTAAGAGCTAATTAGGTGCTCCATCCTTTCCAATACCCACACCTGTGCTTTGCATGTGTCACACATACTAATCAGATCATAACCACCCCTATGAGCTACAGGCTCCTGGCTCTGTTTGTCCATTATACCAGGCCCTTTTTGGGCTATGGGCACTCTGGGCCCCTTGGTCTCCAGCTTTGTCCCTCCTGGCCTTTGATTCTTCTCCTTAGACCCTGGTTCTGCTCTGAGGCCAGTTGAGACTCATGAACTCTGGCCCCACTCCTACACCAGTGAGACCTATTGGCATCCTGGTCCTACCTGTTCCTCAGGACCTCTGAGCCTCTGCTCTTTTTCTGAGTCCCCTAGCCCTTGCCCTCTCTCTGAGCCCTTGGCACATCTGCAGGCTGCTTCTCTAAGAAACAGCCTGCCTTCTCTTAAAGTACACTCACCCCTTGAGATTTGTAGCTGAGCAGGAAAGTGGGTAACTGCTCTAGAGATGAAAACAAGGTACAAAATAACTACAGCAAGTATGAGCAAAATGGCAAATAGTCATGTTAAGCAGAGAAATGAAAAGTATCCAAAGGGCATATTTCTTGAAAGTTGTGGCTTGATGTTTTGAAGAGCATGTAATGTTGCCATGCATTTCAAGTGAAAAGGAAGCTATTGACATCTTGAGAGTACTTTGCATAAATAGAAACTACAAGCATTTTAATTGCAGTAGGTCATATGAGTAAAATACAAAAACTGGTGATTGAACAGTTTTGTGTGAAGAAAAATGAATTGTAGAACAGAAATTTGAACAGCTTGCAGAGGTTTGCTGCACTGTAGCACTCTACTTCATCTCAGACAATTCTTGTATGAAACCTGCAGAGAGTTCTGGGAAAAACATTGGTGACACACTTTGTTTGTATCCATTGAGAAAAATGTGCTTCTCATATCTTTTTTTGAAAGTAATGTAAATTACATGAAAAAACTGTTGAAAGAATATCTTGGCTTTAATTTTATTATAAATGGGACACCAGATGATGAAAGCAGCCATGTTCTAGATCACTGGTGCTTAATCTTTGGGTCCTGTGGGCCAAATGAGTGGCATGGGGCAGGGTCTGGGATTGGGCTGCTCACACCAGAATTGTGTCCCATGTGGCCCTGGTAAGGTTGCCACTGATGTATCCCCAGAATACAGGACATCCCCTTGGTGAGGGGCAGCTCCCTTCAGCCAGTCAGCAGTGAGGGGTGTATCCACCACCTCCTTGACCAGTTAGCAGCAAAGGATGGGCCTGCTGGGCCCCTTGGCCAATCAGCAGCAAGGGGCGGGGCCACCAAAAAGGCCACCTCCCTCCCTCCCTCCCTGGCTATGAACCCTGCTTCTCTGGACTGTGCACCCCCCTAGCTGTAGCCACAGCCAATAGAATCATGAGGGCAAGTGATTGACATGTATTTCTACCAGTGAACTGAAAAAGAGGACTTTTTTGCAGTCCAGTCCTCATTGAGAAACAGACAGGGGACAAAGAGTTTAAAAACTGGGTAGTCTGGTATAAAACAGGACCAATGGCCACCCTAGGCACTGGTAGGCCCCTGCTCATTGGCATTGGGCACTGAGCATTGGGATCAGACTGTGGGGCCCTGTGTTGCCCCCTGCTGGGATTTGGGCCTGGGGTCCTGTGCTGCTCCTGCTCAGCCCCACGCCACCCTGCACACCTAGTCTAACGCACAGGGTTGCACCATCTGTCTCATAGGACCCCGCACAGGTCTGGAAATTTGGTGGCAGGGGAGCACTGCCCATGGGGAACTCTGAAGGCTAGATGACAGGAAACTGGGAGCCAGATCTGGCCTGCAGGCTGGGCGTTGAGCACCCTTTGTTCTAAATAGTTTGGTAGTGGTGTATTCTTCTGAAGATACTTTCTGATGACTAAGGCAGGTGAGTTTGAAATGTAAGTCTCTTCAAATAGACTGTGCTGTGTTTCTAATAGGCACTGTGAACTTAATGTGAGGAAGGCAGTGTTCTGGGGACAAAGTGGGGATGACCTCCCTGCCTCCCCCTAGTGCCTGGCCCCCACATGCTTTGTCCATCCCTATGTCTGCTCTACCTGCCACTTACTCCCATGCTGCCTGCCCCCCTGCCGCTGGGTCCTGAGCCACTCTGTGCTTCTGCCTTGTGCCTCCGTGTTGCCCATGCTTTGGTGTTGGGCCCTACACTGTCCCATGCATTGCCAAGTGGGTTCCTGCTGCCTCTCTGACTGTAGTTATTGCATCTTTACTTGATACTCAATTCTAAGACAAAGCTTTGTTTTCCCCATGTTGAATGGGGAAAAAAACCCATCTCCTCATTTTGGAATCATATAAATACAGTACTGGCGAAGCCTGTTGTGACCTATGATTAGTGTAGACAGCGAAAGATTTCTTTTCTTTTCTTTTACAAAAATGTATTAAGAGATGGCGTATGTGGAATCAGGTGTGACAGCCTCATGGTGTAAAACTTCATTTCAGAACCAAGGCAAACTAACAGCAAGAACAAACTGGCACTGTCCTTTTTGCACAGGGGCCAACCAGCTAAACTTTTCAGTAATCAGTTATTATCGTACGCTAGTATTGATGTTAATAACAAGAACTTTTTTGTTTGTCATTTAATAGTAGTATGCTGGGATAGTGAAAACTGCTTAAAAGAGTAACATTTCAGTGAATCGTGGTAATCTCTTTTTTTGTCCCTCTGCCATGAAATACATTTAAGACTATGATTTTGACACAGTAATTAATGTTAGTATGATGAGTTCAGCCTTGCTAAGGGATTTGACTTTTTTTGTTCCTCGTGCATTAGGAAGATTTTTTTCCACTCAGTAGTGCCATGATTATTCTTTACAGTTTTTTTAGTCTTGGCCAAAAACTAAGAAACCCTCTTTGTATATTTCTGTCCCAGCCCCAAACCAGGAAAGGAAAACCTCTCATCCTTTGAACTTCAGAAACATCTTCAAGGCACCCTTAGATATGTCAGGAAGAGGAATGGATTTCCTTTCTTGGATTTATTTCTTGGTTCTACCCAGCTTAACTTTTATTAGTAATTTATTGATTAATGTTATTGACAAACAATAGCATGTGCAGTTCCCTTTATGGTGTGCATAAAGTCCTTGTGGATAACAAAAAAAAAATTGGGGCAGGAGGAAGGACATTTTATTCATAAGTCTCCAATTAAACCATTGTGTGTAATATTACAGGTACCAAAGTGTAACTTTCTCCTCCTACTCTCTTTTTTCTATTTGCTGAATACAATTTTGGTTGTGAATTATTAAATTTAATATTTTTCTCAAAAGAATAGGAATGCAGAATTGGAAGGCACAGGTAAGGTTGAAACTACTTGAACTATATTTGGTTTATATATTTTATGTTTTAATAGATGGAATTGTATATTTCTGTATGTACAAGGTGTCATTAGCTTATTACTGAAATATTTTTATTTTTGTATTAACAGTGCAAGAATTTTGTGATCATTTTAATTAACTATATTAGAACAGTGGCTTATATTGCTTTAAATCTTCAGCTCCCAAAGTATAGCAGTATAATAGGGCTAGTTTGGAGAAAAAAAATGTATTTGTTTAATTTCTCTCAAAAATAACTTTAGGTCAAGATTGTTTTAAATAAAATGATGCTTTTGAAGGAGATAGCATTAGGTATAATTTTTCAAAGTGCAAAGTATGCCAATCCACAAATGCTAATTCCCATTTGCATTCGCAGCACAAATCAGAACCAGAAAATTTAGAACTTCTAGTGACTGGTACACAAGATGTCTCTGTTACTCTGATCTTATACAACATAGGCAATTATTAGGCTCATAAAAACCTATATGAAAAAAATTCAAATACACATAATAACCGTATGCCTCATATTATAGTTACTTAACTGTGTATGTTTGATAAGCCATTTCTGTGCAGAGATGTTAGTCAGTGGGAGGGCAGTGATGGCCTACAGGCTTGTTGGACATTTATTGAAGAATACTGGTTTAAATCAATATTAACATCTTTGATCACCTGGCAAAAATACAGAAGTTACTTAATGGAGCTTGTATTTCTTTTCTGCAGACTTTGCCAACAGAGTGCTCCTAAATGATACTGTTTATTACATCCTGGATGACAAGTATATTGAGCACAGCAGAAGTCATTGTAGGGGATCATTGTAACGCTGTAATTTCTTTTTCCACCACTTCCAAAACCCCTGCAGTAATACTGCTTCACATTGTTATTCTTATTAATAAGAATAAAATACTTCTTAAGTGAATATTGTATCAGAACTTTTTTACTATTAAGCTTAGTTATCAAGGGTTTATAATACACCCATAATTTTTTTACTCTGGGCTGGAATTTGGTATACAAGTTCTCAGACTATGCAAATAACAATTTTAAAAAGCATTATATGAAACTATATATATAATTATATATTTTATACAGTTTACACCTAAACTTGTTAAAAATGAAACTGTGGGAATTGTTCACACTCCTGACTGAACTGGCTACATAGTCATACTGACTTACTGAAACGCATTAGAATCTCGATAGTCAGTTCTAGCCTGGAATAGTTTTTGTAACTTGGACAGGACCAGTACTTTAGGGTATGAAGCAGTACTGGAAATGACTTGTTGCTTCTCACACCTATACTATTATGGATCAGTACAACTGTGTTGTGTATTAGACCTATTGGGCATTTTCCCATTATCCATTCCTCTGATCCTGAAGACGAAGTTGCAGTACAGCTAGATTGTGAAATCCTCCTGAATAAATGCCTGTCTGTCTGTGGTGTGCAGCAGAAAAGTCAGATTTCCAATGCATGTATAGTCTTAGTATGTCCCCTATAGGACCCTAAGATGGCACCCTAATAATGAATAATTTTGCCAATCCAAAACTGAAAGCTTGTGAGACCCTTGACATCATGAAAAGAAGGCCTGGTGGTAGTGGCACAGAAGACAGAGAAGTTGCCTGGCACCCAGAACTAAACTTGATTTACTTATGTAAGCTTTGATAACAAAGTGGTAATGAATTTTGTCTAACAGTGACTTGTAGTTATGGCTAATCATATCAAAGCAAAATACTGTATATAAATATTAGCTAAAAAGTTACTGCCCGCTATACCATGCATTCTTTTAAAACTACATATGAATAATACTAAGTTTGTGATGTGAACTTTATAGAATACTGGGAATACACTGAGCTAAAGTTGATATTTGGGTCATGGATATTTTGGATGTTATCTGGGATAAAGAGTTGTAACTCAGCATCTTCGTTTTGAGAGGTTTTTTTTAAATGTAACCTTATTTGCTTCCCCCCACCCCCTTGTAGATGAAAGCCAGAAGACTCTAATATGGTGCTTATGTTGTCTGTACAGCAGTGAACCACAGAGCCCTGTGGAATTGAAGGCCAACAGCTGGATACGAGTAAGCGAATGAATCCTCCCCTAGACTGCTTTGAATTAAATTGATTATTTAAAGGTGCTATATCTACAGCATAGAGACAGTGTGTCATTTCAGAAACCACTCCAAAAACAGGCTCCATACATATTGTGTTGAAATGTATTCCACTCTAATTATAACACAATCTGTGCTAGTCTGTCATTTTGAATGTTAAAAAGATGTGGTGTTTAAATTAGAATAATTTTAATGGTCTTTAATACAGTGGAGCCCGAAATCTAGTAACTGTAAGTAAGAAATAAAGACCACAGATCAGAAGGGAAGGAGAGTGCTATAAAAGAGAACCTTTCAATTAGGGTAAAATAAATAATCTGGAGAAATGCCATTGTTTGTTTTGAAAACAATTCATATTTGCTCTGTAATTTTTTTTTTCCTTTTGTTTAATCTCTCTTTCCTTTGGAGAAACTAATTGTATCCAAATTGTCTTCAGAGACAGCTAGTGAAAAAAATCTTATGTGCAGAGTTATATTTAGTGAGTTACAAAGCATAATGAATCCTTAACTACTTTTATGCTGGATATAGAATTTTTATATAGGCACACATCTGTGCATATTTTTTGTGCTTACATTCTGAACCAGCAAATAACTTAAGCGTGTACGTACTTAAATTACATAATGCAAAAAGGTATTTGCTTAAATGCTTTGTTGTATCTATATTTTAGAACACATCATGTTACAGGAGTAGCATTTTGTTGCACTTATGCATGCACAACTTGAGACCCTAATTAGGTTATGATAAAAATACCAACAGTTAATGGAGCTCTACAGTAGCTAAGCCTTGTAGACAGTAGGTTATTGAGCCAACATAATGTATCTGTTAGTTTTTGCAAACAGTGTAGTTTTTAGAGGTACACCAACACATCGGTCCGATATCAGATAGGTGCTGATATAAAGAAACCTGGCTGTATTGTATATTTGCCTGATGGGGCCAATAATTTGGCTGATAAATGCCTGTGCAGCCGCAGCACAGCACTCAGGCAGCGAAGAGCAGAGCCTGGCAGCATGGAGAGCTGCCTGCAGCTGCAGTGTGCTGGAAGGGGAGGGGGGAGGGAAGGAGTCAGTGGTGGGGAGGGCAGATCAACGCCCCCTACGGTGAGGGAGGAGGCACGGACAGGCGTTGCACAGGTAGGGCTGGGGGGTGGGGCAAAGCTGTGGCTCATGGGGTGGGGAGGTGACTCCCACTCCTGGTTGCACCCCAGGAGGGCATGGGGGTGGGGTGGGGAGGAGGCAGCTCCCACCGCTGCTTGCACCTTGGGAGGGCATGGGGTGGGGGGTGTGCCCCCTGGATCTGCGCAGGGTTGGGCTGTAGCTGGTGCCGCACAGGGTTATTTTCGGCAGGGGCTGGGCTTGGAGTTGGCGCTGGTGGTACTAGGAGGATGCTGCATCCACCCCAGATTTCGCTGCTGCTCTGTTCCCAGCACTGCTGCTGCCAGCCACTCGGTGCGTGGGTGGAGGCAGGACATTGAGCTGGGGCTACGCTGGGTGGCTGACAGTGGCGGTGCTGGGAGCGGAGTGGTGGCGAAATTTGGGGTGGATGTAGCATCTTCCCAGTGCTGCTGTCGCCTACTCTGAGCCCAGCTTCCACCGAGGAGAGCTCTGCACAGCCCCGGCTGCAGTCCACCCCTCCCTGCCCTGTGCAGATTCAGGGGACACCCCCCCCTCCCCATATGCCCTCTCAGGGTACAAACAGTGGGGGGAGCTGCCTCCTGTCCCCACAACCTGCAGCTCCACCCCCCCGCCCCGCCTGGGCAGTGCCTGCCCCTGCCCCCTCATTTGGGGCATTGATCTAACCCTCCCACTCCCCTTCCCTTCCCTTCCCTTCCACCACACCGGACTTACTAGCTGGAGGCAGCTGTATCTGAAATCGGATTGGTATCAGCTGATATGCCTCCTTAAATATCGGCTATCTGTTGGTTTTGGCCCCAAAAATATCATTGCACCCCTATTAGTTTTTCTTCATTTCCTTAGATAAAAAAGAGTACTTTTTTATATAATAAACATTTGTACATTTTACAAAGTAAGAGATTGATATTAAAGATGGGTACATAAATGAATGTGGGTAGTCCTATTTATCTCAATATGATGTACATATCTGTAAAGTCACATACATGCCTAAAGATTTGCTAGACAGGAGCGTACATCACAATTTTTCAATAACAAGGCTAACCATAATCGCATTACTTTAGTTACTTCATGCATCTCCTGACCTACTCCCTTCTGGAGATCCTGTTGGAGATAGGAGGCTTTGGAGCTTGCTCTGAAAGCCCGTATGTTTGGGATTTATTGTTCAGTAAAGTGGTTAAGTTTTTGGTAAAGGTGTTATGTAAAGGATACACACAGACACACGCATGCCTGTGCACAGGTGCGCACACACGTGCGTGTGCGCACACACACATATTTTTTTTCTTTTAAAAGTTATGTCTTTTGCCCCTTCTTTTATGATGTTTCAGAGTCTGAAATAGAGAGAGGAGATTGTGCAGTCAAGCTTCATCTTGTCTGGTCACCTTCTGACCCCATGATTCTTATATTTCTTTCTGACCAGTGGCCAGCTTCAACAGGAGGGATGGGCAACCCAACCTATTCCGTAGCCTGGCAGTGGTTAGGCTTCTCTCTTGGGAAGTGGGGGTCATACGTTCAATCTCTCTCAGGTTGAGGAAACCCTAGAATTCACATTTCATTTTCCTACACAAGTGTTCTTGCCAAATGGCTATTGGGCAGCAAGTAGATCTTTTTTCTCCTCTGTTTTGGTTCAGAAAAGCATCTTCCTGATGCATGATTTGGATTTTGAGATTGCATAGGTACATTGTATGCCACCTAAGGGTGGAAATTCATCTGCCACCAGCACCATCCATGTGTGACTATTGGTATCTGGTAGTGCTGTGTCCCATCCCGGGCAAAATAGGGTTGTTCTCCTGAAATGACTCATTTTTTTTTGACCTAGTGACCTCATAGGCAGCAAAACATTTGTCTCATTTTTTCTTTTTTTTTCTTTTACCTAATTTTCATCTTAAAAAACATGACAAACTGTTTCTTAAAGCTGGCTAGGCAAAATAAATTATTTATTCCACCACCCCTTATGGCATCGTCCCTGCAGCTAATGGTGAATATGATGTAATTAAGTCCCAAGTCTGGGCTTTTGCAAACATGAACCAGAAATTATTTCGCCATTTTCATACTCAATGCACATGGGAAACATTTTGCCCTGAAGGGTTGATTTTGAGAGCTGTCAAATTCTTTTTTTTTTAATGAAAAGCCGATTGAGACAGTAGGAGTTTTGGATGCATTAATCCACTTCTAGTATGTTTGACCTCATTCTTCCTGCAGAAGCTACATATTAAAAAGGATATAGAACTACATAAATATATATATAGATACAGAAGAGGCTGAGATGTATTTGTTGCCATAGCGGGATGGGGCCTTTCTCAGAATCTGTAGCCCACGGGCCCTGGTGAACATGGCCTTTGACAACAGGAGGGAGAGCAAGGCCTGCACTGATAAAGTCTTGCTTACCCTGCCCTGATATTGCCATCCCTGCAGCTGGCACTACCACTGTCCCCAACTTTGCTCCCTGCCACCATTGTCCCCAGGCTGGATTTTGCCTTCAAAGGAGCCCCACATCACTAAATGGAAAAAAGTGCAAATTGCTTCTTAGAAAACATTAGTAAAATATCAGAACTAAATGGCATCTGTGCCAAAAGTCCTACTGACTTAAATGAGGCACTAGGGGTGCCTGTAGATGTGCAAAGAAGCTGTTCCAATACACTGTAATTACAGCATGTTGGAGTAGACTCGATTAATCAAGTCTGCTAGAGCATACTAATTAGCATGCTCCAGCAGCCTCTGCGTCTTGTGTATTCAGCATCCCCACATTTCAAAATGGTGGCAGAGAGCTTTAACTAAAGCTTGTCAAATGAGCTTTAGTTAAACCTCTCCTGCTGCTACTTTGAAGCGCGGGATATTGAATACATGAGATGCTATGGGCACTTTAATTAGAGCAGCTCTCGGAGCTCCTACACCACCCCTCTCCCCCACGGAGCATGTGTAAAGATGCCTTAAAAGAACTGCTGTCATTCTAATTTTAGACACCCACATAGATTCACTTATTGGCATCTATATCAAGTACATTTATAAAGATGAGGTGATGGATTTTACCTGGATTCCCAAACAGTTTTCTTACATGACACACAACCATAGGCAGGTTGCACCTAAGACTAACAGAAGACTCACTCTATGTGCTTTCTGCACTAGGTCTCTGTGCCTGCTCTATAAGTGATGGTGCTAAAAAAAAATCCCCACAAGTGGGGAAGACTGGAAAGAAGGTCCTACAGCTCCATATTTCCTTTTTATCTGTGGACAAATACATGGAGATAGCCCAGCGCTTCCCAAACTCTGGCAGATTGTGCGACCACCAACGATACAACCTTAAGTACTACCAGCAAATTTTTCAGTTCAACCTTAAGTACCACTAGCAAATATTTATTATATAAAGTAATTAAAATAAATCTGTTAACGCATAACACTGACAGGTTGTCTGCATACTACTGGTGGTACCCATACTACAGATTGGGAACCGCTGAGATCATGAACGCTGCATGCCCCTGGAGGCTGGGGGGGCATGGCGAGCTCCCGCAGGTGGTGGTGGCGCTGTTGGCAGTGGGAGCATGGTGGCAGCAAGCGGGGAGCTACTGCAGGCGGCCGTGGTGCTGTCAGAGGTGGCGAGCTCCAACCGGAGGTTGGTGACCACCCGCAGACACTGCCAACAGCAGTGGCCAGTGGTGGGGGTGCACCGCCACGCTCAGGGTATGCATGTGCACCCTTGTGCACCCCTTACGTGTTGCCAACTGCTGAGATAGATTATTGTATTGTGTTTTTTAACTTAAAATTAATTGCATGTTATCTTTAACAAGTACTGTATTCTGTCACATATACCATGGCCCTAACTAAGATACCTTGTTTTTGAAAGGCAGAATGAGGGGGGGAAAAAGATCTTTCTTTGAACATGCTGGTAAGTAACTGAGTAGCAGCAGCAAAGAAGTCCAACATGCAGATTGTGCTGCTCCCTGTGAAGCATGTATAGCATTACTTTCACATTTCACATTCAGCGTAAAACCTGGGGGCTTACACTGAAAAAACTGCTGTTACTGTATTTCCTCATTTATAAACTTGCCCCTAATTTCCAGCAGCTTATTTTTGGGGAAAGGTATCTTGTATGCAAGAAAACATGGCAATATCAACTTAAATATTTAAAACAATGGATCCCAAATAGTAGGCTATGGACCTCCAGTAACCTACAGACCTTTCAGGATCAGTGGACAAATGGTTGTTTACATGGTTTTCTATTGCTAAATTGGTTGGTATTCTAAAAATAGAAAAAAAAATACATTGACTTCCTTTCAAATACTATCTTCCCTTGCAAAGAGTTGCTCAAATTGTCATAGGCATAGTACTTACTTCTAAATAGGAAGAGGTGCACATTCAGCATTAGGAGGGAAATGTCTACAAGACTATTTCTCTTCTCACAGACAGTCCACGTTGAGAATAAGAAAGAGAAACTTTGGCTTAATTTTGACTGTGTTTATCTTTAAGATATCTTACAAAATACAGTGAGCAAAGATAATGTTTGTTACTTAACTACAAGATGTATATTCTGTAGCATTTTAGAATTACATGCAATTTAAAAATCCAGAGAGATTTGTAATAGTCCTAACCAAGTTGTAGCACTGGAATCCAGTGTCCCTTTTTCAGGCACTACCCAGATATAGCATAGGAAGCCAAGATGTGTACTTCTACAGACTTCTCACTCATGAAATCAACTGTGACCTGGTGAAACCACTCTCTAAGAATGAAAGTGATTTAATTTCAACATTAGTTGACATCTGGCCTGCTCTGAGCAAAGATTTCTGAGACATGCAGTATGTGTGGTTGTAACATGGGCTTGCTGCCTGGTAGAACCGAAGCAGAATTGCCAGATTCATTTCAGTCATGCTGCAAGCTATTCTTGAGCTGATGTTCTAGAAACAAAAGACCAGTTCTGTAATATTCTGTTGTTAAAAGCCCTTCAGGCTTTTCTTTCCGGTATAATCTTATACATGTAAAACATTTTAATTTTTTTTCATAAAGATTAGTAGCCTTATTTAGTTGCATTACTTTGGAAAGCCGCATGCACTTACTAAGAAGTTTTCTTTGGAGTTGTGTAACAGGGCACCATCCCCAGGGCAGTCAAAAACCCCTGGAGGCACCCCAGAGTCCCCCTTTTTTCTGACTCTCTTTGCTTTCCTGCCACGTCTTGATGTTCCTTCTGTTTCTCAAAGTGGAGGCTGCCCCAGGGCAGATCTGGCCTCACTCCAAAGAATACCCAGAGGTGTGGAGCTCTTGCCTTAAGGGGTAATTTCATGGCTCCATACCACCCCTACACCATACCCCATGCCTTGCAGATTTTGAATCTCCAGTTGGATAGGACACTTGTTCCGGCATCTCCAGGCCACTCTAGGCCTTTCCTTTTCCCTTTTGTTGGGGCCTTAGCCTTCTCGGCTTCCGTCCCTCTACTCCGCCTGGTTTCGCAGCTCCAGCTCCAGCCCACTGTTCTAGGCCTGGCTTCTGGGCCCGGCCCCTGTCTTTCATTGTCCTTTGTGCTCTCTGCCCACTCCAGGCTCAGTAACTACTCAGGCCCTGGCAGGGCTCAAAGCTATCATGTGCCCCATGGGCACTAATGGGACCTCCTTATACTTCCTCACACAGTCCCAGCCCAAACTGCCGGTTTAAACTGCAACATAACATTAAGCCCCTGAGCTATAGCATAAGAAGAAAAGCAGTAGAGGCAGAGTGTCTGCTTTCCAAGCACCTCTTTTTCTCTGGGTCCCTCTGTCCTTTTCCCTCAGCCTGCAGAGATATTTCCTTCTAGTCTCCTGGGCACTCTGCCACAGCCAGGTCTGGCCATCTGCCCCAGCTAGCTCAGCCCAGGGATTATATAGCTCTGGCCTGAGCTTTTTCTCAGTCATATGACATCCACAGTCAGCTGACCGGTTTGCAGGGCTACCACTTAACCCCTGCTCTGCCAGCAGGCTGTGCTCTGAAAGCTCTGTTCTTAAGGGTGCCACCCCGCTTTCTAGTACCAGGGCTAGGGTTCCCTATTACAAGTTGGGAAAAGCAGTGGGAGAGAAGTAAGGAAATATTCCGCAGTCGCCTCAATCCTTATTAGTTTTTTTTTCCTTTGTGCAAAGTACCTTCTTTTCATGCCTTGCTTCCTTGTAAGTATCATAAAGGATAAAACTGTGCAAGACAGAGGTCTGTCAACACTGCTAGAGGTCTGTCAATAACTGGTAGTTATTTTTAATGGCCTGCATTGTTGTTGAGCTTTCCTCTATGGAACTGTGCAGTTCTTTTGAGTATCTACAGACTCACTAAAGCCATGTTCTATTAACTGCCTTGCAATGCAGTTTTGTAAATATTTCTACTAATTCTATTAATACTTTGTAACTTGTATGTGACTAGAATTATATGTGTTTGTTCTCTTTCACATAAATCCATAAATATTTTCCTGTCACCTATGTTGTTTGATATCATTTTATTTGAAATGCCATATTTGAGGCTCACATTTCAGTGTTAAAACTATGATTTGGATAATTTGTTTAATTATGTCAAGTAATTTCTTAAAGTTCCTAAATTTGGAGTAGCTTTCTATATGAAAGTTTTAAATATCCATTAAATATTGTAAATAGGGTTGAGGACATTAATATTGGCATTTTTGTCTAATTTGATGATATAAAATTTGGCTTAATTTGGAACTTGCAATGGGCTGCGTATGAATGCCGGGACATAACTCAGCTGTTAGTGGGTGCATCTACACATGTGCTTAGCTGCTCAGTAGACTAATTTGCTGCAGTGTAAAGCATCACAGTCTACATGTGCAACACTGTTAGACCACAGGAAACTAATTTTCACTGCCATAAGATAGTACTGTTAGGGACAGTACTGTTTTATGGCAGCAAAAATAATTGTGCCTAAATACACATGTAAACACTGACCTGGGCATACATTTCACCTAGTCAGCCCAGGCAGCAGGGGGCCAGACCCCTGCCTACTACCTAGCCACAGGGCTCCATATGCTGGGGCAATCTTGTGCCCCAGTCAGCCCCATGACCTCTTGGATTCCCTGCCAGCCCAAGGCTTCTCCACACTGGCTCAAACTGCTGTGGTTCTGGGTTCAGTGTCTGCACATGCACCCAAGACCACAGCAGTTTGAGCCATCTACACATGCCATTAAGGCACTCTGATAAACACTGGTGCAAACTGGGCCAGAGTTTATTACATCGCTTTAATGGCATGTGTAGATGGATCCAGTAGGTGCATCCCAATGAGTGTGTATGTGCTGTTTGGGGTGCCTCAGAGCTGTTTGAGGCACTGTAAACTGCATGCAGTGCACATGCACTCATGTGCCACACTGCTAATTTTCAGCATGGTGGGGTTTTTTTATACTGGCCTGCTGCTGCTGCTGCTGTCCCAGGAGGCCCCCAGGACCCACAGATGCTAGCCCCAGCCTCCCTTACCCCACGCAGGTCACTTTGCTGTGCCCTGGAGCACACGTGCAGGGCATACCTGGGGACAGATAGCGGCACAAATATGTACAGCTGTTATTTGTCCAGCAGGAAACTCATGTCCCTGCACGTGTGTGCTTATTGGGATGTGCCCAGTGAGTACTAAAGTGCTTCACTGATAGTGAAGTAGTTTTGTGATCATTCTGGATGCAGGGTCCTCCCGTTGCAAGAGTAACAGGTTAAAATGCATACTGTGGTGGACAGGGGCTGTCTCTTCCTCTCCTTTGCACAGCAGGGAGCATACTATCAGCAAGGAGTAAATTTAAAATATACCTTTGAGCCTTTTAGGCTCTTAGCATAGCACTATGGGTAGTGGACCACTTTTTTGTTAGACAGTGTTTTCAGCAGAGTGACAGTATTTGCCTATGGGAACTTCATTAGTTTTTGTAAGCAACTAGCAAAGACATTTACTTTTTAGAAAAGGATTATTTTGCATGATCAAGAAACACCAGAAACACGTTTTACTACTGATTTTGTTGGAATTAAGAATTCTTTGCACTATCTTGGTTTTCACCAGAAAGTGACTTGAGACTCCCTTGCATTTTTTTTAATGCAAAACGCTTAAAACACACTGTTGAAAATGTTTTTCTGTCCCATAACTTTCCTTCCACCCCATAACTCAGCCCACCTTTACCTCTACTTTAACTCACTTGAGTGAATATAGAGAACATAAAACAACATCAGAATGGAAACAGCGTTTCCCTGTATGGAAGAAGGAATATAGAGAACACTCTATCCACCCAGTTCTTTTCACAACTGCTAAGTTTATATATTTATTTAGTTTATTTTAGAGGGAGTTCTGTCTCTTGAATTGTATTAGAGTGTTTTGTAGTGGGTTGCCTCTCCTCAGTAGGCCAGATCAAGAAATTTACTGCCAATTAAGCACAGGATGTTTGAGATTTTTAGTGATATTCTCCGGATGACCTGGGTTTTTTATGATCATCTTGATTTTTTCATTAAACTACAATTTTAATTGAGTTGGCTTCAGTTAATGAAGCACTGACCTTTCATCCCCAATATTGCACCCACGTCAAAGTTTAAGGGAAAATGAGTTTTAAGCAATTTGCTTTTTGTGTACTGGACAATTTGTGTTTTATTTTATGCAAAAGCAGTTTCTTCATGTAACTGCTGGATAAGTGTGCCATTCTTACTCTGCTAAGGATGTCTAAAGCCATGCCTAATGTCTGGCAGAAGTGTCTCAAGCACACGGCACTGCTTTGGGTGGGTTGTCTCCTAAACTGAAAGCAATGTTGCCATGTCTGGGTGGTGGTTTGGGCAGGTTAATTAGCATTGCTGAATGACAGTGCCACTTAGTTGAGCCCTCTGCTAATTATTATGCCCATGGCAGTGTGGATGCAGTAACACTGCCACGTTTGGAGGCAGTGATCCTGGAGCTTGTTTGAATCACCCTTGTTGGCTGGGCACAGTAAATTTACCATATAGGTAAAGTGTAAAGCTGAAGTACTGTGAAGATGAATAGATTTCACCTCAGAAATGGTAATCTCCCAATGTTGGACTAAAAATGCTGCGTATATATATTTTCACATAGGAGCTGCACTTGCACTGACAGGTTTGGTTGCATCCAACAAGAACAGTAATTACCATATTTACTTGAAGACAACCCAAAATATAAGACAACGCCCCCCCCCCCCCCCCAATTAGATTCTGTATATGGATGATTCATAAATTTGTTGTTATTTTCCAGGTATCCCCCATAATCCATGTGATAATTAGCACCACCCCACACTCATTACTGGAATCTAGTGTTTTTGTCATGAATCCTGGGATCCATCAAAAATTTATATGCAGATGAGGTGCAGGGCAACCTGGTCCACCTTCACCTCACAAAGGGCAGGGCCCCACTGACCATATGTGACAGGCTGAGGGAGGGGGCAGCAGAGGGATTCTGGATGAACTATTTGGGGATGTTCTCCAGACATCTTAGGCTGGTGAAGAAACAGGAATCATTGGAAAGAACAGCATAGCTCAACTATGGGAGTGAAGAGGAAGTCAAAATGTATGCATTGTCATGGAGCACCATGAACAGAGCTTGCTTGGGTGATACGGAGCAGGTATGGTCTTCTGCCCACCCTCCATGTGGCCACAGCTGCCCTCACAGTACTCCTCATGGGGTTGAACCCTGTCTGGAGGAGCCCACACCACTCTCCTGCCTGCACCCAGCCACAGCCCTGCTCAGCACACACAGCTTCCTGGCAGGGCTGCTCCTGGTGTGGCTACAGCCACCTGGGCACTGCTCAGCTCCCCTACCTCCAGTGGCTCGTCCTCCTCCTGCCCTTGCTGCACAGCTCCAGGCAGCAGGTAGTGCAGGGAAGGGCAGACACTTGCCAGGCACCACATGCCCAGTCAGGCAGTGGGGGGGAAGCTGCAGCTGGGTGTCACATGCCCAAACACGTGGGACTCTTGCTCCAGTTGCTGGTCACCTTCTACTCGCTTGGCTGCTCGCAGGTGGCTGCTTATCACACCAGCTGTATTTTGCCTACCTGTGGTCTAAGATTATGTTTCCATCCAAAATATCACTGATAAGAAATGGAAGGAGAAAGAGAACAAAATATTGTATGTATTTTGTTATACTTTCCTGCCTTGTTTGTCAATTTTTATGAGAAAAGTTTTATTTGAGGGAAGAAAAGTGATTATGTTTCTGTCTTAACGCAGCCAGTTAAGCCCTTAGAAAGCAAAAGATAAAGAGAAGATTGTTAAGAGCTGGACTTGGGAAGTCATTTGCAATAGAAAACAGTAGCATTATTGCTTACTTCTGAAGAGTGATAACTATCTACCAGCTAATGAACAGCGCTCTTCATTTCTGTGTTCCAGTAGATGGCATTCTTTGTATTTTCTATATATACACAGATCTCTCTCTCTTTAATATAGTGTTCCAGTTGCATCATTCTTTTTTTATAGGAAACAGAATTATTTCAATTAATAACATAGTCTCTGAAACTACAAACAACATACTACTTTTTCAGTTTGTGTGGTATTATTTTTGAATCCCTGCATTCTGATGGTATTTGCTTGGAGGAAAAATTCAGTACTGGTGGATTTCCCCCCTTCCCCCCTGCATTGTTTGTACCAGTTCAAGGGGGTAGCCACACTTATTTCACAATTGCTGCATCTGAATCTATGTGGCAGGACTCATTTGTGTTTCTCCTTGATGATAGCTAGGGAATAGCGATTGCAGCTAGAGAATTATACTTTTGCTTTTATTCATTGTTATGATGGTGATGATGACTGTATGAACTTTTGTAGTGCCAAAAGGCCATAATCAAGGTCTGGGCTTCATAGTTTGCAGCACTGTATGTGCATAGAATGAAAGACATACTCAATTTCCCCTAAAGAGATTGTAACGAAAAATAGACAAGTCCTATAACAGATTGGGAGGGTCTCCCTCCCTTTATGTCAATCAAATCACTCGTGTAAAAAACATGTCCTGGTGCAGGGTCCCCAGGGATGGCCGTGATGCTCTTAGGGCTCCGTGACCGTGCCAGCTTCACTCTGCGGGCACCTTCTAATATTCCCTGCCATGTCTTGTTGATAAAGATAATAAGTAGGGAGGCTGCCCATGAGTTTGTGCAGCCATGATCCTGTTGAACCCCACTAGACCCTGCGGGTACTTGGACCCCTTGACAGGTCCCACTCCAAGTCACTGTCTCACGGGACACCCTAAGCCTTATAGGCTAGATGTGCGACTCCAAAAGCTTCCCTTTCCCATGCCCCATGCCTTGCAGATGGTATATGAATATTGTTCCCTCTGTTGGGGTCTCAGCCTCCCCACCTGTTATATAACTAGGCCTTCTAGTTGGGCCCAGCTTTGAGGCGCTAGCTTTTAATCAATCTCCTCTCGTTACTTGGCTTCTGGCCCTTGTCTGCTGTGCCCCTCTGGTGCTGGGCTCCCTAGCCCCTGCAGCTGCACCCCTCTTGTGCTGGACTTTCCACAATTGTGTGCCCCGCTCTGAGCACTAATGAGGCCTCCACCTCCCCTTATAGCCTCATCCCAAAACCACCGGGGCAAATGACAATGTAAACATAAGCCCCTGGGCTACAACACAGCAATAACTATGGAGGCCACACTGTCCCTTTAAGAAGGCAAACTTCTCCCTGAGTATTGTGTGCTTCCTAGCCCCAGGTACCTTATGAGCTCTTGGAGCCCTATTAGTCTTGCAGGCAGCAGAGCAGGCAACCAAACATCTCTGGGCAACTCTCTTGTGCAGGAGCTCCTTCTCTTGGCAGCTGCCAGAAAACTAACCCCTGCCAGCCCCAGCCCTAGGGCTTATATGTGGCCAGGGCCCTGCCTCCTTCCAGTCAGCTGACTGTGTGTAGGTGCCAGCTAATTTCCCCATTAGCCTGCTGTCCGGGCAACCTGCAGTTGTGGAGCTCTGCCTAGCTTGCAGGGCTCTCTAGCTAGGCTGCTTCCTCCCTTAAAGCAGCAGGCTCTCCTTAGTGCTCATTTTGGAAATACGGAACACCATAACCAGAAGGAAATATGAATACATCCATCAAATAACTTCAAGGTAAACAGACTATTCCAACTTTTCTCTGAGCCTAATCTGCGTATAAAATGAACTTTTCCAAACAGGAGATTTTACCACCTTCAACTCTCCTATGAAATATGAACTTTCATTTCTCCCCAGAAGAACTTTTACAATCTTTTCTCTGATACCTGATGAAGGGTGTTTGCGCTTGAAAGCTTGCAATTAAAGAATTTTTTTTGCAAAAATCTAGTTGATCTAATAAAAGATATCACTTCTACCACAAATGCTGATTATTAAAGTTCATGTATGACATGTCTACCACCATACCCCTTATTCACTAAGCCAGTTATGCTATCAAAGAAAGAAATCAAGTTGGTTTGGCATAATTTGCTCTTAAGAAATTCATAGTGACTGCCAAGAATCATCTCCTCCTCCAGATGTTTCTGAATAGACTGTTTTTATAACTTGCTCTAGTAATTCCCCAGGTATTGAAGTTGGGCTAACCAGTCTATAAGTTCCCATTTTTTCTTTCCCTCTTCCCTTGTACCCCTTTAAAGATAGGCATGCTATTAGCCCTTCTCCATTCCTCAGGGACTTCATCTATCTACTCTGCCTTTGCATATGTTATTGCCAGCATCTTAGCACCAAGGAATGAATTCTGTTAGGCCCTCACAAGAATGTATAGTGATGAGCTAATATCAAGTAAAGTAGCATGTGTACTAAATGTAGCGGTAAATGGAAAAATGGAAAAAATACAATTTGCCATAATACCAAAGGGGAAATAATCATGAACAAATTAAAATGATACTTTCTGACATATCAAGAGAGTGCATTAATTGATGAGGTGGGGGAAA